>NW_028281116.1:502500-652500 GCF_059751285.1 Brachycentrus maculatus | reverse complement strand
AAATGTGTATGGAAAGTTAATTAGTTACTTATCTCTAGTATAATATATGAAGAAACAAAGCATCTCGCATCGAATGGATATGATTTATTTAGAATTTTTTTCATTTTTTCATTCATTAATTTTTGCTTAATATGAGATGTGTGAATAAGTACATTGTACCACTCATACTTCCTAATTTGGAATCTGCACAGTAAGTACATTCTGAAATGAACCTCACCTTATTGCGGTTAGATTGTAATCGAAGATAATGGAAATCGAAGGATCCCTTTTCATTTGAATGTCAACGAATGGACCCCCAAACGTATTTTTATAAGACTGAAATACATCGCTCACTCCTTTCAAGAACGTCATAAATAAAAAAAACTTGATTTTTAAAGATAACGTTTTTAAAGATTAAAAATATAATACAATGTATTAAAAATAAATATCAAGCCACTTATTGAACTTTTTACTGTGTAATAGATCTTTTTATGTAAAACCTGAAGGTTTTTTCTTCATTTGAAAAATATTTAGTATATTTAAAAAATAATTAAACGATACCTTTTCTTTAAAATGCAAAAACAACACTTTCTGCCCTGTAGCGGGTAAATATTAAGTTAAAAATATGCCTCTTTTGCTGGGATATAGTACATTTTTTGTGCATTCCGAAAACATGCACAACTGAACATTGACGATTTTTGATTTATGACGCTCTTGAAAGGAGTGAGCGACATATGTTCATACGTAGAATTGTATTATGATACACACACTAGTGACTAAGTATGTTTGAATTTTAATAATATGCAAGAATGTGTCAACACATCGAATCGATCAGTTTCTTTGAAAAGAAACGCAGACGCAAGTGAAATCGCCTTCGTTAATAACATAAATATTATTTACATTGATAGCAAATATACCTTTTTTTTAAATCTTTGTTTTTATTGAGATGTGATTTTTTTAAAAATAATTTAACTGTTAGGATTTCATAAATCACTCACTCCTTTCAAGAACGCCATAAATCAAAAATCGTCAATTTTCAGTTGTGCATGTTTTCGGAATGCCCAAAAAATGTACTATATCCCACCAAAAGCGGCATATTTTAAACTTAATATTTACCCGATACAGGGCAGAAAGTGTTGTTTTTGCATTTTGAAGAAAAGGTATTGTTTAATTATATTTTTAAATATACTAAATATTTTTCAAATAGAGAAAAAACATTCAGGTTTTACCTAAAAAGATCTGTTTCACAGTAAAAAGTTAAATAAGTGGCATGATATTTATTTTTAATACATTGTATTATATATTTAAACATTAAAAACGTTCTTCTGGAAAATCAAGTTTTTTTTATTTATGATGTTCTTAAAAGGAGTGAGCAATATTATAAGTGTTTAACATATGATTTTTTTTTTTGATAACCTGCAATGCCTCTATTTTAGAGGTTTGTCTTCAGGTAGTATAGTAAGGGAAGGGAATGTTAATTTCAAAAATTCACCACAAACACCCAGACCACTTGAAAATAAATATTTCTTGAATTTATTTTGCAATCGGAAAAAGTCGAACCCGCGACTCCAGTTTTGCAGTCGGGCATCTACCCAACTTAAGCCACGGCGCCTGTCGACGTAGATGAAGAAGAATATAGAAGTCTAGGTTCTTACAGGGCTTATGATATGTCAAAGGCTAGATAAGTGATCACTATACAGACGTGTAATATTCATCACTTCAAGAATTGTGAGATAAATATTTTTTTAAAGTACTTCATTTTTATTTCGGTAACAGCGAGTGACCGGGTGAAGCTAGTAAAATAAAGTAAGAAAATAGTAGAAGTTTACCGATAAAATAAAATAACCTTCTAGAATTTATATATATATATATATACATATATATATATATATATATATATATATATATATATATATATATATATATATATATATATATATATATATATATATATATATATATTTATAAATATATTTATATATTTATATATATCCATATATATTTAAATTAATTTTGTAAAATGCACCCTTGGCATGGCAAAACTCAGAGAGGACACATTGTAATAATGTATATGATGACAATAAATAAAATGAAATAAATCAAAACTAATTAATCAAGTATTTGAATGTGAAAAAGAAGTACGTATTTATATCAAATGATTTATATTGCAGGTACTAATGTGAAATGTGAAAATTGTTTCTGCCGTATTGTTTTGATACGAACAATGATATTATGATAAATATTTACATTTTAAATTATACGTAAAGGTCGCGACCTCCGTGCAGTGAGGTATTTGTCATTTTCGATGAAATATCAACAAGCAAATATTAAACATTTCTCATTCATAGTAACAAATTAAGAATGATGGAAAATATTAAATAAACTTTAAATATAATTAGAAATGCGAGGATATAGTGCCAGAAATATACAGCTTTATTTTTATTCTATAATTGAATATGAAGTGAGCCGGGAGGTCTCGTTAATTAATAAAAATTTTATTCTTTCATATTCAAAACGAAATGAAAATGCTATAATTAAATTCGATGTTACATGTTTTATTCGTTGCTAAGGTAATTAACATTCCCCATTCGCTCCCTTATTTTTATAACTCATTATATTTTCTATTAAACGATGCACATCATATTAAATATCTAGTAACTGGCAAATTTTGGAAAAAATTGACTATGAATGCCGATATTAGGCAAAAAAAATGCAAAAATTAATGACAACTTTGAGGATGTGGTTTAAATAAAGTGGCAGTAATACAGCGTTAATATTACTCTCGACTGGTACCTGAGGCGTAGGAAGTAATCAACTTGCCTTTATGTAAGTAACTATCAAAATAATACAATGCAGTGCCCTATGTACCATTAGGTGCGGATAAGGGTAAAAAGAAGAAAACCTACAGCGTTTACTGATAAATATATTTATGTTTGGTAGGATCACAATTTTTTTTTTTAACTAATGAAAAACTTTTTATTAGATTTAAGTTGTATACTGACATTTCTTGGTGGAACTGCATTTTAAAGAATGAAATAACAATTTTATAGTTTTATCCACATGAATCTTATTTGACCAGCAACCGCGTTTTGTCATAACTGACATCATCACCCAGTCTAATGATGTTGGTTACGACGAAACCCGGTTGGTGGTCAAATAAAATTTGTGGTTATTTTACTATATGATAAAAAAACTAGTAATTCTTAACATTTCAACAAAGATGAATAGGAATATGGAAGTCTGAGTATTTACAGGGCTTACGACCAATCATTAGCTGGTAAAGTGATATTTTTACACATGTGTAACATTCACCATTCTACGCATGATTGGTGTGGTTGCTACTGAACTTTTAGAACTTCTACATACATCATAAATCTCTCATGAATCTTCTCATGACGCTTTATAAGCTTAATGTTGATTTGAGAAAGCGTTGATTAAGCAGCGGCCCTTTTGTTTAGATGTATGCAAGATCTTTGCCGATTATTTTACATGCTGGGAGACGCCGGAAAAAATATTTCAATTTCTCATGAAGCTTGTAATCTGACAAGATTTCATCTTATAATTTTAACGCTAAAATTTCAATCAAAACCTACGGTATGATTAGAATCCCAATCGCAAAAGACAATGATATTGAGATCACTGAACGCACCATAGTTTACCGAAATTCATCGAAATTGGTCAATGGTGAATATGGGAATTTTGATGTTCTACTCGATATTGTCAGCACTGTGATCGCGTACACGGGAAGTCGATATTTATATCGTAGTGAGTCCCAATTTTAATATAGTTTGTCTTGGACTTGAGCTTTGATCTTTTCCTTTTTCCCTTTCCTTCCTCCCGCCCCTCTTCAAGGTATTTATATTTAATGACATATCGCTCACTCCTTTCAACAACATCATTTATAAAAAACTTGATTTTTCAAGAGATCGTTTTTAAACTTTAAAAATATAATACAATGTATTAAAAATAAATAACAAGCCACTAATTGAACTTTTTACTGAACAACAGATCTTTTTTGGTAAAACCTGAATGTTTTTTCTCCATTTGAAAAATATTTATTTTATTTTTAGAAATAATTAAACAATACCTTTTCTTCCAAATACAAAAACAATACTTTCCGTCCTGTAGCGGGTAAATATTAAATTAAAAATATGCCGCTTTTGCTGAGTTTTTAGTACATTTTTTGGGTATTTCGCACCCAAATCATGCACAACTGAAAATAGTCGATTTTTGATATATGACGTTGTTGAAAGGAGTGAGCGATATGTGAAATTTTGTAAATGGAATGTTACAAATACCCGTTTTTTGTTCATCATTATTGTAAATGTATTTATGTAACTATTTGTAAAATTTCCAAATAAATATAGTTTAAAATTTAAAATTTACAAATCTGGCCCATGCGAACTTTCCAAATTATAAAATATTGTCAAATTTCGCAATATGTGGAGGCAACGGAACGAGTATTGCCTTATCACATAGCACTTGTGATGGTCATAAAAAATTATTTGGTGTTTGAGAAGCACTCGAGTTTGGGTCAGAATAAAAAAATAAATTAATGCCTACCGACCCACATGTTTGGCTTCGGCTTGAACATATATTGTACATATGTACATACATCTCACCGAGATAATAGCGCCTACCACAATACGGTACCAGCTCGCTGATCCAAGCGCTAATCGTGCAGTGGGTCGTTCGGATGAGCGTTCGGATTACTAAGTACAGTAAAACTTCGATATAACGGACTAATTGGTGGGAGTAAGGTTTGTCCCGAAATAATAGGGGTTACGTTCCTGTTAGAAAACTTTCCAAATAGTCAAACCACCAATAGGAAATCACTTGATCCACAAAAAGGTTAACTAACCATCATGCCGCTTCCCCGCCAGGGTAGGCAGAGAGAATAGAACGCCACACCAATCTGTCCCTGCAAACAATAATCGCATCTCCCAATTAAATTATTACGATTTGACATTGTCACAACGTAATAATTCAATTTTAATTTTAATGGCCTGATAATGGAATGATTTTCCTAAACCGGTAGTCACAAATAAGTGTTTAAAAAAAGTGGTATTACACAAAATACACAATGGATGATAATGAAAGTGTTTTAATAATTTTACACGTAATATTTATTTAATATTACCCTGGACTGGTCCCTGAAGCGCAAAGGTGATAACGCTATTCTCTCTTGCCTTCATGTAAGTATAGATCAAGATAAAACTGCGTCGAAACGATGCAGTGCCCTATGCACCATATTGCATATGCACTATATATATACATGTGTGTGTGTGTGTGTGAACTTAGAAGTTATAATGAACACACACAGTGTTCATTATAACCTCTAAGCGATTAAAATTCTACATATATCTAATTTATTTACTCAATTCATGTAGGCCAGGTACACAATAATACTCATCTTAAAAAGCAAATAATTTTTGAATTTTTCGTGAATATATATTCAAATTTCTTGGTGAAAGTAAAATTATTGTGCGATAAAAAAACCTGTCTAGAAATGTCACACAGAGTACAATGTAGGTTTAGAATTCGTACGCCGTAACGTTAAACGCTAATTGAAGCGTTGTATGAGGCTTTGTAACTTCTGACATTTAATATACATACATATTCAGATTTCAAAAAGGGGCAAAAAGGTAATAATATTATAAATATAGGTACCTACCCAACAAATATTTTATTACAACTGTTACTACTTCGTACATTAAATATGGAAAGATACAATTACAGGAATAAAATAGAAATATATAACAAAATTATAATTATTCTTATATACTTATGGCAGGATAATCAAAATATAACTTTGACGTATTGAATATTTTGCTTAAAACTCCGTTTTTATATTGTAGAATTAGTTTTTCTCCGAAATTAATAATCTTCTGACCCTCATCCGCACTCCAATGGTGCACAGGCATCATATAAACGCTGTGTTTTATATAAATATATATATATATATATATATATATATATATATATATATATATATATATATATATATATATATATATATATATATATATATATATATATATATATATATATATATATATATATATATATATATATATATATATATATATATATATATATATATATATATATATATATATATATATACACGCTGAGTTCATTAACACATGAAGGAAAGGTGATCAGCCCTCCGCTTCAGGAACCAGTCCAGGGTGATATTGAATAAATATTAGTGCGAAAAAATCACTTATATTTATTCGACCCTCCCCCCTGGTAATCGAACCCGGGACCTCCAGAACGGTAGCCGAGCGTGCAGACCATTACACTACGGAGGTGGACACTAATCTACTACATACATAGCTTCTAACTAAAATAACTTCCTTGAAATTAATATATGGTTTTGAAAAACAAAATTAAAGGTAAGGAGTTTAAAAAAAACCAGTATATTCCTATTCTAAAAAAATGTGAAATTGCGTACTGAATGCTTGTGCCTCCTTAAGGTATGGAAGCGGTGATTAGCGTTATAAGTATATTTAATCTTTTTTTTTAACAATACATATTTAGTATTAACTTATAAACGTTTACTAATTAAAAAAGATTTTTTATTATTATTTATAATTCACTATCTTTTAAACCGCGAGATAGGTAAGTACGTGGGTTTCTAGTGGTTTACAAATAATATTCAAATTAAAGAATAATATTTTTTTAACACAATGTTTTGAACTTTCTTCCTCGTACATTTGACTACTGCGTGCCGGAAAATCGACGACGAATAGAAGTTGACAAGCTAAATCCTTGCCTTTTCGCTTGAATTTAAATGAAAAATATTTTTAAATCCCGCGAGAATATAATTACCAAAAAATCTAAGTCTACAAGTACCTACTACTTATATTATATTATTTAATTTAAAATGGAGACAAGTACGTTTTGATGCTCAATAACGAATTCAAGCACTCTTTGAAGTTCAAGTGTTAGGATTTAATACGTTCCAAAACTCAAGGAAGTCAATTAAAATATTTTAGTTTGTAAGAGGTGGGAAGGTTTTTTATTATTTCCAAGCCTCGGATTACTGGATTTTTTTTTAATTTTAGAAGATTTTGAAGCTTTGATTGTTTTCAATCAAGCCCATTTTCTTAATATTTTTACTCAAATAAAAAATAAATAAAAACTGTATTTTTATGAACATCTGATTTTTTTGACATTACAACATGATGGAGAATATCGTAGTCATACAGGAGAAAGTGACCAAGTGCATTTTTTACAAAAACGTGATTATTGACTGTTCGATATCTTACTACCCCCCCCCCCCCCCGCTCCAACACTTCAAGTTATAATCTCGACTTCACTGACATCTATGGTTTGATAAGGAAATTTATAGTAATATATCGATAACGATCAATATTAATTTAGCCAAGAAAAACACCGCTATTCATTGAAATGCCTTTTATTTTGAGCTACATATTTTTTTAAAATTTTATTATAAACATCATCTTTTTTCAATATTAATTTTTCAAAATTATATAAACGAAGACCAGTTTTACTTGAATAAAAAATTTAATTTGATAAATCAACATTTGTTATTTTGATTTGGATATTTTTATGAAACGAAAAACGTGCGTCCGCATACGTCATCCGATTTCCGTCATCGAACGTTTTATGACGTCATATGGGTTATTGTCTATGGTTTATAGAGCTGTAATAGTAGTACATAGTGTGGATTGTTTGTTTACCACTACACTTCCATTTGTGTAATACAAATATTAGTTAGGGTGGACCATAGACATCAACAAATAGAGCCGCCAATAATTTAGCAATGACACCAACATTAAAATAACTCCATCGTTTCCGTGACGTCATTCATTGCCAACTTACAAAAATAACGTTGTTTCGAAGGCAAATTTTCCAAAAGAAAATGATGAATGTAATGATTAATTATATTGGCTGTTATAAACACAAAACGAGTCTAATACAATCGTTTATAGGTTGAGTATGTTATATTAGACAAAGATCCATTGCATGTCAGACAGGGGTGTCAGAGCTACATAAATAAAAAACAACTTAAAATAAATGAACGTTTAACCTCACTTTACCTTGATGAGAAGAATCAAGTGATTATGATCCTGAGAAGGAGATGTTATTGTTTGAAAGGATATTCCACTTCCAGTAAAACATCAGGAATTTGACATTCTGACTCATTTTAACTAACAAGTTCTTACACGCATGCGAGTCGTACCCATTCCAAACGAAGGTCGTATACCAAGCAAAATGTTTCGCGTCCAAAGTTGGACTTATTCTAAAGTAAACGTATACCGAGGTTCCACTGTACATTCAAGTTTATTCCTATGTTCAATTGTAAAAAGGTAATTACTTCCCCAATTCTCAATTGAAGGTAGCAACGTCACCCAAAAATTCCAATTAACATACGAAGTAAATCCAACTACAGTGCATTTGTACCTTTTTTTGCAAAATGGTTATTCAATGATGGGCAGAATGGTCTAAGTTGAATATGTGTATGAAGTGATCACTTAAGCCAGCCAAATGCCTGGTCGTAAGACGTTGAATGCTCAAATTTCCATCTACTTTCGTAAAAAAATGAAAGGTGCTTATTCTCAAGTTGAGACGCCTCTAATATATATTTTATTTATGTTATATAATATGCTAATAATTAAACAAGCAAAAAAACCTCAAACACTCCACATGTTACACATTTTACAAACATTTCATATTCCAGGACTCCATAATGTAATGCGTTGTTTCTTTTATACCCAAAAATATGTTAAAATAACCAAATACAGAAAAATGGTACATGAATAATTGATAATGTCGTTTTTCCAATATTTTCTTACAGGGAAATGTTTCACAACGGTTTTCACTTGGAAATGAAGCGAATGAAGGGACGATTTACAAATTCAGAATAATTTTAACTTCTTACAAAATAGTTCACATAAGTTTGTTTTACGAAAGTTGTTAAAATATTCATCATCTTCGAATTTATATTTATTTTTGATGTATACTTTACACGAGTTTGTGAGGAACGAGGAAATACGGCGGAGGACGCAGCAATTCATAGCCGCAACTGCCGTCAAGAAAAAGTAATTAAGTCGACTTGGCCATGTCCTTCTTATGCCTCCCAAAAGCCTTAATCACACATGGCTTATGTAAATATTTATAAACACACACACACACACATATATATATATGTATATATATATATATATATATATATATATATATATATATATATATATATATATATATATATATATATATATATATATATATATGTATATATATATATATATATTCATTCATTCATTCAAACCCTTATCCGCACCCCAATGGTTCATAGGGCACTGCATCATATAAACGCAGTGTTATCTTGATTGTTAACACATGAAGGAAAGGTGATCAGCCCTCCGGTACCAGTCCAAGGTAATATGGAATAAATATAAGAGTGAAAAAATCACTTTTATTTATTTGACCCCCCCTGGGAATCGAACCCGGGACCTCCAGTACGGTAGCCGAGTGTGCTGACCATTACACTACGGGGGCGGATATATATATATATATATATATATATATATATATATATATATATATATATATATATATATATATATATATATATATATATATATATATATATATATATATATAATATATATATATATATATATATATATATATATATATAAATATATATAAATATATATATATATATATATATATATATATATATATATATATATATATATATATATATATATATATATATATATATATATATATATATATATATATATATATATATATATATATATATATATATATATAAATATATTTATATATATATATATATATATATATATATATATATATATATATATATATATATATATATATATATATATATATATATATATATATATATATATATATATATATATATATATATATATATATATATATATATATATATATATATATATATATATATATATATATATATATATATATATATATATATATATATATATATATATATATATATATATATATATATATATATATATATATATATATATATATATATATATATATATATATATATATATATATATATATATATATATATATATATATATGTATATTATATGTATAAATGTAAAAATATCTCCTTAGCGGAGAAACCCGGATTTGTGAACAAGGATTAGGACATAACCATTTGAACATTTTTGCGACTTAACCAGCCAAGTTAACAATCAAGATAAGATCGTGTTTATATGATGTTTGAAGAATAATAATAAAAAATAATAATAAAAATAGTTATTTTTAATGACCCTGTACAATCAATACAAGTAGTGCACCTCAATAATAACAAACGCAACAGGCATCGAGCAACAGGGTTCGCATCAAGGCAAGTCTGTAGTCGGTTCGGGACTCGAACTTCGGAGAGAGACTGTTCCGAGAATCGCCGATTTTCCCGGTAATTGTGTTCCACTACCCAGAACACACCCTCACCCGACCACCCTCTCCACAAGGCTACAGGTTAAGTTTAGCACAGACCCGGGCATTCCCCCTTCCAAGAGGCGCTTCCCATTCCCGCAGACAAGCCTACATCCCCTAAAGTGAAATAGTAGGGCTGCCAAACATTGCTTAAAACAATGTATTGTCAGAAAAAAAAATTAAGACATTATTGAGATGATTAGAAATCAATTGAAAAACTGTATTTTTTTAAAAGATATATTTCTATAACAATTTGAACTGAAAGGGAATTATTTATTGCAACTGCAGACGATTGGTTGAATTCCATTTTGAATAGTTAGGTTATATATCTAAAATTAAACACGGTTATTGAATTCTACTTTTATTTACTTTTAAGATGTGGCGTGTTTCGTCTTATTAAGACACTATCAAACACATTATAGTGTTTAATCATGTCTAGTCTTATTAAGACACTATCAATCACATTATAGTGTTTAATCATGTCTAGTAATGTTTGAAAATGTCTTAATAAGACGAAACGCGTCACAAATTATTATTTACAAATATGTAAATAAAAGTAGAATTCAATCCAATAACCGTGTTTAATTTTGAATATATTACCCAACCATTGAAAAGGAAATGCTCAAAGGTGACTTTGTGATGGACATTTGTGAATATTGTATATATACAGTATTCACAAATCTTCTTTTATTTATTGATTCGGCAGTCACATTGTGGTTATATCTATTAAAAAGTATAATAACCATGGTAATTTACTAGTAAATAAGAATAAAAATACAGAATCCATCTATATAAGGATATAAAAATATTCAAAAGGTAACAAAATTATTTATTTATTATTTAAGAACAATTATTCAACAAAAAAATATTTAATAATAAATAAAACTGTTAATGATATATGTAAGACTTATTTAAAGCTAAACATCCCAGTCAAAGCACAAATGTAGTTGCTTCTTGAATATTTTCATATTCTTTTATGGATTGATTCTTATTTTCTAGTAAATTACCAATGCTTTAATATTAAATATGTAGTATCATTTAAACATTAACACAATGTGACTGCAGAGTCAATAAATGAATAAGGATTTGTGAATACATGGAATAATGTGTCACCTTTGAGGCATCCCTTATCAGCCCAAATTTTTATACAAATGTCTTTTTTTAATGCTGTTTTTTATTAAATTCTAACCTCCAGCAGGATTGTCACTGCCAACAGTGCTTCCAATGACAGAGTTAAAAAAATATAAAGACTATATATATATATATATTTTTTTATTTTAAAAAATATAATATTTGCTATTTTTTTTATTTTACTCTGTTATTGGGAGCATTGTTGGCAGTGGCAACCCTGCTAGAGGATCGTCCTTCGATGCCTACGCAGTGCTTGGAGTCCCTAACAACGCCGACCCGGTATCCACGGCAACGGCTGTTGCCAGCTTCTTTCCTAGCTGAACAAGTGGTTATATAATCATTTATTAACGAGAGCATTTATATATTCTCAATATTATTAATATTTAAAGCATTTACTTTGTGGTTAGTCATTTTTACTTATTTATTTTTTTACAAAAATGTTAATAAAATTAGTATATAACCACTCACCGAGATTTTTACGTCTACCGGTTTCGAGACGTACCCGTCTCTTCGTCAGGACAATCACTAACACAGCATGCAAACAATACTACCCTTCACCACCATAGCACCATTTACACGCTCAAAACTACACAAATTGTCTAACACATGCGATTTTTGGTCGACCCGAAGACCAACATGCACTATAGTTTTCAATACAGACATGCGTTACGAGCCGAGGTTAAACGTATATTAGAATTAGACTAGGAATCGAATCTATTTATATACTTGTAGGATGAGAGGAGTGGGGGGGGTTCGAATTGGATATTGACGAATCGTGTTTAATCGATGTCGAATCAAACAATGGACTATATGTAAAATTTATTTGGTTGTTAATTAGAGAGAGCATTTATTTTATATTATTTCCGCCGCGATTTTAGAATAAAAAATATATATAAATATAAATTTAAATGTACAAAATAATGTAAGAGGTTTGGATTTCGTACGTAAGTTGTGAATATTTTCACAACTTACGTACGTGAAATATTGTGGATGGGTATAATCGTTAAAAATCTTCTAGTACGCAATCATGATTTACGATTTACCTACAACGAAGGGTTGATGGTCCCAAGAATTAACAATAAATATGGGAGTAGAACAATATATCGTTCCAAATATTTTTAATTTGTTACCGACGGAGATAAGAGGTAAAATAAAGGAATGGGTAAATGATCAAGAGTTTTTATTTTATTTTATTTTCTTTCTTCTTTGCGTGTCTATTATGTTGAAATAGATCAAAACAATAAAAAACGTATGTAAAAAGAGCTCCACCCACAAGACACACAAGGTGGCTTGGTGGGTCACTGCAGATTTCGTACTGTATTTTTTTAATGAATGTATACAGTATATGTATATATAAAGTTAACAAATAAATACTTCAATATTAAAAACAAAAGTAGAAAAAACAAAGTTTGATAGAAATTTAAAAAAAAAACTTTATCGTTATACGTTTTCAATACACTTATAATAATTATCAAACATTGAAATAAGTTTCTGGGTAAGCCCAGAATATATGAATCATGCCTTTGGGACGTAAAAGAATAAGAAAATTCAGTATTTCAAATTCAATATTAGGAATCCATCAAATTATAAGTGATTTTTTTAAATAAACAATATAACAGTTTTACAGAGTCACCCTAATGTGTTTTAAACTATTTCCTTACAATACGTTCATGCAAGTTTAAGAAATCTAAAAACGTGTGTTTTTTCATGTTCATTTTCATCTTAGTTTGGCATCGCTAAAGGTGTTTAACAGGGATGTGTAATGTCACCATATCCGTTTAATCTATACATGGATAATTGCAAGAAATAATTAAAAGGTTCGAATTTGGAAGTATGATCAATTTGATTGTCTATGTGCTGACGATACTGTGCTTTTTACCGATAGTAGAGATGACCTACAGGCGTTGGTGACAAAGGTGTATAACGTGTGTAAGGAAAGTGATTCGCTGATGAATGTTGACAAATTCATGGTTTCGGCGTGAAGTTAGTTGTTTTTTTAGTTAGATTTTGCGTCAATCTGACGCGGTGTCCTTTGCACCATTGGATGCAGAGAAAAGACTAAGTAAGCTATTATATATTATATCGTTAGTGTTATTTCCTTTTGTGTGTGGCCCATTACCACTTGCATTCATTCAATGTGACTTCAGCGAGGACTTGATGCTTTAGAGTTATTATTTATGAAAAAAAATACTTAATTTGTTTATTACAAAATGTTTTATTGACTTTCTGTTCACGACGCATTCTTTGGTTCTTTGAATACGCTGCGCGTGGCAATGAGAATAGCCTGGAACGACTAGTTGTGATGGGTAGCCTGTAGTGGAAGAGAGGGAGAGGAAGATCCCCACACATGGAACGATCAAGTTAAGACAGCAGTAGGCACCTCAGTGGTTGGAGCGCTACGTGCAGCGTAGTCAAGGGATAACTGGGCAAGAGTCATTGCTTCGACAAAGGTCACAACCTTCAGTAATGAGGACTAAGACGGAGAAGAGATATTGAATTTATAAGGTTAATTTGCCAATGTATAAGATGAAAATAAATCTTATAAGGTATACTTGCCAATGTTTAAGATAAAGATCGACTTTATAAGGTATACTTTCCAATGTATAAGATAAAGATCGAATGTTTGATAATGTCTTAATAAGATGAAACGCGTCACATATTATCATATTTATGTAAACAAAAGTAGAATTAAATCCAATAACCTTGTTTAATTTTGGATATATTATTTAAATCGAATTCTACCAACTGTCTGCAGTTACAATAAAAATATAAAAATCACTTACCGCTGAATCCCTTGTTGTAAAGTAGGCGGCCACTCACGCTGGCTGTGAAGGACGCCCGTCCCTGCAACACGATGTGCAAGTGCTCTAGTCTGCAGGAACTGCTTGACCCGGCAACGAACGTGGCATCCTCCAGTCAGGTATATGAGCAGGAAGATGACCAGAGGAAGAGACACGCCGATCGCCCAAAGCTCCGCGTACTAGAAGAAACGATCATATAAGATAATCCACAAATCTACAAAATTTTCATTGTATTTGTGTTTTCTATGAGTATGGATACAAAGTGTAGTAGGCAATATTTATTTATTTTAATTTTGAGTGAATTCGTCCCGTATTTTACATAATTTAATCATTTCCCAAAACTCCGCGTACTAGAAGAAACGATCATATAAGATAATCCACAAATCTACAAAATTTTCATTGTAGTTGTGTTTTCTATGAGTATGGATACAAAGTGTAGTTGGCAATATTTATTTATTGTAATTTTGAGTGAATTCGTCCCGTATTTTACATAATTTAATCATTTCCCAAAGCTCCGCGTACTAGAAGAAACGATAATATAAGATAATCCACAAATCTACAAAATTTTCATTGTATTTGTGTTTTCTATGAGTATGGGTACAAAGTGTGGTTGGCAATTTTTATTTTTTTGTAATATTAAATGAATTCATCCCGTATTTTACATAATTTAATCATTTCCCAAAGCTCCGCGTACTAGAAAAAACGATAATATAAGATAATTCACAAATCTACAAAATTTTCATTGTACTTGTGTTTTCTATGTGTATGGATACAAAGTGTGGTTGGCAAGATGTTTTTTTTGTAATATTGAGTGAATTCGTCCTGTATTTTACATAATTTAATCGTTTCCAACGATGGGCTGCAGGGGGCTCGGAGGAGCTCGCGCGAGCCCCTTATTAAATTTGACTTGGGCCGGCGAGCCCCTTGTTAAATTAAGAGAAAGTAATATTCTCTGATTAAATCAATATCTACATAAATGCTATTTCAATATTTTAAATGTATTATGAAACATAAAACTTGATTGCCTTTTGAAATTTCTAACTAATAATAATTGTACAATTTTTTTAATTAAATAATTTTCTATCACAAAAAATATGTCATATCTATATTTTGTCGTTTGATGTGCATTTTAAGTGTTTTTTGTTATTTTTAATTATTATGTATTTTAGATAGTTAAAACAAAACGATACAACTCCCCCCTCCCTCCAACCCTTCCCCCACCGACCCACGAGCCCCTTGTTAAAAAATTGGCACCCCACCCCTAATCATTTCCCAAACTGTAATATATTAATTGTACTAATTTACTATTATTTTGTTCCACAATAGTATTTGCTGAGTAAACAACTTTACTATAACAGAACCAATAAAAGTCTTCACTGAATATTAACTTTTCTTTTTAAAGTAACATTTTTAATGGTAATAAGGATAATCTTCAAAGTCTCAATCTTTATTCCCACTCTTCCCTCCATAATTCTGCAAATAAATCAATAATATGAAATATACGCAGTAAACATTTATAATGATGCTTCATTAGTAAATAGGATTCAAATATTTAAGTACCTGCTTGAATACATTGAAGTAGGTACTTATACTTCAATATATATACAGTGTTGCCTCGCATAACGAACCCTACGCACAACAAACTTTCTGTTCGTCCATTACGCTACTCACACAACGAGCCTCGCTTTACACAACGGACTGTACATGTACATCGTAATCGTAATTCATTTTGAACTGAATCGTAACTGTGCCGTAATTCAACTGAAGAGCTCCAGCAAGAGAAGCACTTTTGGTCCAGTATCATGATGAAGCTCAAAGGACGCTTCATCTGTCAACGAGGAGGAGCAACCAAATCAATTAATTTCAACTACTGTCATCAAGGATATCCTGATGGTCAAATAGGGAGAGGTCCAAGAGCTTACTAATACTCACTCTCTAACCTTAGTTGAGGCTAACAGGATCAACGATCTCTGCGAAGACACCCTTGCCCTTTATTTCTAGCAGGCAAAGGATGGAAGAATAGGATTTGACCCTGCAAGCCTCAAAAGACACTCCTAAATCTTTGTCTGACTAAAAAAGAAACAAGATTTGAGTATCTTTTATATGTAACAGTTTAATTTTCTATGCTACAGAACGATTTTTGTTGTTGTCATGTATTGTTATGGGAAAACGCGGTTCACATAACGAGATAGCTCTTAGAACGAATTAAGCACGTTATGTGGGGTATTACTCTATATATTTAATATAATGTATATAATGTGAATATGATATCAATATACATGAGCCTAATTTCAGGGAAATATTGGAAATCACTTCTACGAATCAAATTATAATTGAATGACTTCGCACGGATGAAGAAAAACACATTTAAATAAATTAAAATAACAATTTAAAATTAATAAAAATGAAATTTAGATATTCGAAAAGTTATTTGATATTTAGTATTTGAAATAAGTATACACGTTTCGACACTCAACAATGGATTTATGTGCCTTTGAAACTCAAGTATCTGAGTGATATCCGTTCTGAAATTCAAAGAATTCTGAAAATATTTATTGCCTCGCCGGATTGTCCGTACATTCAACTCCACCACATTCCTACATCAGATACAGAAGCCCTATGTTTCCTTCAAGCCCCTTGAAAGGAAAATATTAGAAACAAAATTGCGAATACAAAATCGAGAAAATTTTCAATTTTGACTAGAATTACGTCTGAATCGATTTCTAGAAAAAAACATGCTGCTATTTCTATGGTTCTACAGTTGATATCGTTCAAGGTAATACCTTTTTAAATGGTAAAAAAAACGTTTTAACCCTAATTATGTTTCTATATTTCATAATACAATTCATTTCGTGAACAACAAAAAAAATAATGTAAAAAGAAGACATATTATTTTTGACATCTCATCAAAGATGAAGAAGAATATGGAAGTTGGTGAATGTTACACGTGTGTAAAGTGATCACTTAAACCAGCCTATGACGGTCGTCAGCCCCGTAAATGCCCAGACTTCCATTATTCTTCTTCATCTTTGATGAGATGTCAAAAATAATATGAAAATAATATGAGATAATCCAGATTTTGTGAACAAGTATTTGGACACATTCAAAATGTTGTAAAAAGAAGACAATTTTCTCTTCAGAGACAATTGTGGAGGTCCTCACCAAAACGTTACATTTCCATTATAAATGATTTTAAGTAATCAGGAACTTATAAAATCGTTACGTTTTGGTGCAATTTAATGATTTCATACTGGTTTAACACAGGATTGGTCACGTTTTAAAATTTCGATAGAATACAGTAAACAGTATAGATTTGCATTAATTTTTTTGTGCAATGTTGGAAATGTAACTTTTTGGTGAGGATCTTTACAGTTTTAATATCAAAAAGTTATACTTTTGTACATGACAGTTTTTTTAGATTACTTTAAAGTGGAAACCTGTTATTGAAATCTCAATATTTTATCGTATCATATTTTGTAAATATTCTGTTGGTTTCCTCCACAATTATTGTACTCAGAGAAAGGTTAAACAACTGTAGGGATTATTGAAAAGTGGTAAGATCTATTGATGTTAAATTATTATATACGTGACTTTATGGCATTAAACTTTCCAAGTGTGTGTAATTATCCCTAAATGATATCTCAGTACACATAAAAAACCCAGTTTTAATTTTTATAAGAAAAAAGTTTTTAATTACCTAATTAGAATGGATTAGTATTGGAAATTCATAGATATGAGCTTGAAACTTAAAATAGGACAGGGACGGGGAACCCTTTTCGCAAGTGGGTTAAATTTGTTTTTTTTTGTTATTTTTTTTTTTTAAACCATGTCGTGGATTACTTCCTTAAGTTGAGTTATTAAAGCAATGATAGAAAAGGTTTACAAGTTTTTTACCGGCAAAACTTCAATGTACTCTGAAATATGTAATATATAGCTAAGATATTTTTTGTAAAATTCTAGGCAAGGCATATTCAAGATAAGGACATCATATTTTTTTAATTAAATGAAGCTTTATTTTATTTAAAAGTTCTAATGAGTTAAATAATTATTCTTGGGGGTACCTCGTTCGCCATCCCTGGCATAGGATAGAGATACTGGGTCCTTAATTGAATTTCAATCATACTAACTTATTTTAGAATCGATGAAATTAATTATCATAGCTTGATTGGAATAAAGAGCAGTTAAGTCATAAGATAAATATCTTTTAATAATGATAGCAGAGGTGAAATTTTCAGAAAACAAGATATGCTTTTGATAATTAAGATATCGCTTATAAGTAATTAAACATTTTGTCATCTATATTATCTTTCTTTATTAGCTGAAGAAATAATCCTTTTTGAAAATTTCAATTCTAATTAAAGACAAAAACAGATTCTAATTCATAATAACAGATGATAATTCTATTGAATAAAATACTCTTGTACTCTCGTTAAAAATAAAAAATTAAATAATTTAAAAAAAGGATATTATAAGAACACCATTGACAAAATTCATAAGGTGACTTGCTGAGTCTCCGCAACGACATTAAAATGACATATAGTATTTTTAAATATTTACATATATATACATATATGTTTGTATGTACCTTTATGTTAAAATAAGAAGAAAAAAAAGTGGCACCTAAACAGTTTATGATACACAATTTTAATATCTTTTTTCTTTTAAATAAGAGGTTTTCACAACTTTTCAATTCATAGAAGTCAGAAAAATGTGCTTCGACTTTTCATCTACCATGAGATCATTCCTGTATCAGATTTTTATTTATTTATTTAATACAATTGTGATTTTTTTATACAATTTAATACAATTTCTACTTAATACAATCTTCAAATTTTATTTGCGCTAAGCCTCTCCAAAAACGAGACTGAGCTCTTGTGCTTAGAGAGGGAATTTTTCTTAATTTTTTAGATCAGATACAAATTTATGCCAAATATCCTTCTTTTCATCGTCGAGTCGCAGTTCATGTTTATTTAATAAGCTCAATTTCGTATATCATGTATAAACGAAGAGCATGATAAAATAGGATAAACCGCACAGAGAGGTTAACCATCAAATTAACCCGCCAAGAAAAATTACCTTTAACAGGTATTTTGAGTGTGTACAATTCATTGTTTACAAATCTGGGTTGTCCATATTCTATCGGTTAGATCGTAATAGGAGGGAGGCTTTAGTCATTGCCATATTGTTAATTATGGGTTTATTATAATTGATGTTTTTATGAATTTCTATTGTTTCAAAATATTGCAATTTATGACTTTTTGTATTAATTTTTTTTAGGATTTCTACGTTATTGTTGTTATACTTGTGATCATTATCTAAAAAAATAAAAATTAGAAGCAGCTCCTATCACCTTCTATCGCCTTCAACGTCCTAAGGACACAACTCTAAAATTTAGACTTAGCTTTACATACGATATTTGATTTTTTTTATTATTATAATTTTGAAATTAATCTTTTTTAAATTTTATTTTTATTTTATTTATTTTTCATAATACATAGATACATTCAAATATACAAATTCATTTCATATATACATTTATTATATGTATTACGGCTCTTTAGGCATGGCCTGTGTTGAGCCGAATACTAACATGTTAATACAATTTTTATATTATTTTTTAATTTTTTAATAATATATATATATATACACCTGGACTTATACGGAATACATCGAAACCCGTGTTACGATAGATTTAAAGAAACAATGTTATTAACCAATAAAACTCCAATTAAAAATGGGTAGATATTACCAAAAAGCAACTGCCAAATCAGTTACCTAATTTTTTTTTTCATATACTTTTGAAGGAATAATTTATTATCCTTTTGACTTTAAATAAACTACTGCTCATTATTCCCAAATTTCCAAAAACTGCTTGTATAAAACGACAGCTATATATTTTCTTTTGTAATAAAATTTAATATAAGGTCACGTTCGTAATGTATGACATCAAATAGACACATATGGATATTCTATAACATTGGAGCATTTAATAAAGACGTACCCTTCCTCCCACTTTTGCTAAATTGAGAAATTTGTTATTTTCTAAATATGATATAATATTAAATTTGCGAATAAATTCACAACCCCTAAAAGCGAGAACGGTATTTTTCATATAGTATTTCTCTTCTTTCATAGCTTTAGGGGTTTCTTTTACCCCAGGGCTGAGAATAAGGGAAAGTTGACTCGGAATACAAATTAATACAATGTGTAAGGGCTGATCAAATGAAGTAATTAATTTCTGTAGTACTGAATTATTATTATGATTTTGTCCTCTTCTGTAACGGTTAGTTGGTTAAGCTGCCAAACTGGAGGCCCTGGGTTCGACTCCCAAGAGGGATCAAAGTAAATATTTCTGATTTTTCATTCTACTTTCACAACGCTTATTATACTTCACAACGTTTATTTTCACAACGCTTTTGGGCTAAATATTTCAGCAGTAGTCAAGAAACGCACTGTTTGCAACGACCACCATTTAGTATTTCGTGTATTTCTGTTACGTTCAACAGATGGCGTTGCCATCAGGGCTTTTGAATAAGCTAAAACTTTTCATTTTATAGATTTTTCATGACAGGTACTTGAAGCGCAGTATTGATCACCATGCCTTTATGTAAGTAACAAAATAACTCTACATCAATACAATGCAGTGCTCAGTGCATCATTGGGTGCGGATAAAGGATAGAGTAAGAATAATAATTATTACTACGGTTAACAAAGAAATCACTCTATGTATTCCTGGGTATTTAATGGTTTAAAATTATGGAAACAAAATCTACTTAGGCTTTCAAGTTGATGGATAACAAAGTGCTAATCTACAAATGAATTCCCAAAAGACTTTAATTTATCTTTTTCTTGTTTTTGTTTATTAAAAATAAAGTGTATATGAATATTTTATTTTTTGCGTTTCGTAAGCATTTGCCAAGACAAAATTAATCAAATGACCTAATCAAAAAATAATCTTATATCGCTAGATTTTAATAACAAAATACTTAACCCTTTGACACGTCTATGATACTACACAAATTTATTTATTTCAAAATATACATAATTATAAATTACAAATTACAATATTATACCCTCACTGAGTTTTCTCGTGTCAAGGGGACATTTCGCAATTTTAATTATAAAAATTGTAATGAAAGAAAATTGTGTATACAATCAAATAAGATATGGATAAATGAAACGATTTATTTCAGATTTACCCACTTAATTATTCATTTATTAAAAGCTTTTTTATATGTTGTTTAAATTTTAATGACTTTATAGACGATGGAGGCAGGTAGTACAACTTTATTGCATAATAATCAATAAGTGAGAGAGCGATCACAAATATTTTCATGATCTGGCAAGGTTCCTAATGAAAAAAAATTAAACTAAATACTCATCGATTATAAATACTTTTTGCTTAAAACTAATTACACTGGCCAACAACGATTTTGTAACTGAAATTTTGATGACTGATTGGCATGTGTGTGTGATGTTGATTCTAGACATGCATACATATAATGCAGAGAAGCATAGTTTTAGAAGATCCTGAGAGGACAATATGCTCACCATTCGACTTTTCAACACAGATCTTCCGCAATTGAAAATGTCAACTTGGCTGAAACATGAGTTGTACACACTAGCTAAGTAAAAACATCAGTTCGACAATAAGTCATACTACAAGGATACAATAAAGATACTCCTTAGTAAAACCAAATAAAAGTTATGTTGTTTTTTATTATTATTTAGTAGTTAGGAGTCGAAATAATCGGCGGTTATGTATGAAGAGACGTGGAAGAGGCGAAGAATGCAAAGACAGAGGTGTGTGGCGTTCTATGCTCTCTGCCTACCCCAATGGGAAGCGGCGTGATGGTTAGTATGTTAGAAGAAATCTGAATAGAAGTAAGGTTGAACTTATATATACGACGCTTATTCGTATTGACATTGTGTTCATGTGTTCATAATACCAGTTGAGGTTTCCGCAAAGTATCCCAGTGTGCGGGATGACTCATGTCGGTAGGGAAGCCGGGATTTCGCCGTCTCTGAGAATTCCCCCCAGATTTCCTGGAAGGACCGACCTGGGAACAGCGAGTTCCCTCGGGCAAACTACACTCCCACTCCCCTGTATCGGGTGACGAAATTTAGCAATTTATCGTAAAACATGGCGCTTACTACTTCAAACAATAAAGGAAAGCACCAGACAATGTTGAAAGCTTGAATGAACCTTTCATTAACGGTGAAAATTAATCAATAATTTTAATTTGTAAATATTGTTTTTTGACAACATTTTGAGTGTGTCCAAATACTTGTTCACAAAATCTGGATTATCTCCAATTACAGGAGTTATTTTCATATTATTTTTTAACATCTCATTAAAGATGAAGAAGAATATGGAAGTCTGGGCGTTTACGGGGCTTACGACCATCATAGGTTGGTTAAAGTCAGGTGTCAGGTTGTGGTCCCGTGACTAGTATCGCGGACTCTTGAGTCAGAGTTTTTGGCTCGAACCCACTCTACCACAATTTGATACCTGTTTCTAATAATGAGCCGCTTAGATTCACAGAAATAGTATGAAATTGACGTATTTTTGTTAATAAAAAAATCCAAATATTTCTCTTTTATTAAAAAAAATTAAAATAATAAAAAATAATAAAAAAACGTGATCACTATACACACGTTTAACATTCACGAATTCTACCCATGATTGACAACCACACTACTCAAATTATTGGAACTTCTATATTTATTTATTTATTTAAAATTCATGTACAGAAAGAAATAACTGAATGGCGGACTTATTGCTAAAAAGCCTTATCATTTTATAGATCCTTAAAAAAATATTATTTTAGTTTATAATTTATCCAGTTACTTAATTTACAAAATTTTGAGTATGTCCAAATACTTGTTCTCAAATCTGGATTATATCCAATTATAAGTCATTTTTTATATGTATTTTTTGACATCTCAACATAGATGAATGTTCCTCTTTACCTATGTTGAGATGTAAAAATAATTTTAAAAATAACTTATTATAACTAATTTCAGATAATCCAGATTTGTATACAAGTATTTGGTCACAGTAAAAATGTTGTTCAATTGTTGAATTTCTATCCTTCATCAAATTCCATTTTACCTTAAAAAATAAATAAACAATTGTAAAATTCCACTCATTGAATTTTATTTCATTACACGTGACAAGTTTTGAAAACCACATTTGTTTTCATCAACAAATAAAAAATATACTCACCAAATTAAGAGAATCAGAGATCATCGTCGTGGTCTTACACGTAATTAATTTTTCAGATTTTGCGAATCACATAATAGAAACTAATCACTCATTTGCACACATACGCTTAAATTATTGCACTCAGTTACAAACAAAGGTTAAGTCATGAACAATTTAGAAACAACATTTTGAGTGTATCCAAATACATTTTCACAAAATCTGGATTATCTACAATTGTTTATTTATTTTTTAATAAAACGGAATTTGATAAAGGATAGAAATTTAACATACGAACAACATTTTGACTGTGACCAAATACTTTAATGAACAAATAATTTTTGGGAAAAAATAATATGAAAATAACTCCTCTAATTAGAGATTATCCAGATTTTATGAACAAGTATTTGGACGCACTCAAAATGTTGTAAATAAATTATCTGGTCAAATTATAAGCTTAAATGAGAAAAATGAATATGATATTTTCTGGCGTTTCTCATGTATGTGATTATAATTTAGGATTCGGACCTCACATACTAATAAAAGTGTTTCTGCTTTATAAAAAGCTTCTTTTCATCTTACCAATAGATGTCTCTAGAGTAGTTCTAGTAATTCAAGAATAATGTTACAAAATTGGTTCATATAACTTCCAAGAATTTGAGTAGTGTGATTGTTAATAATGGGTAGAATTGGTGAATGTTACGCGTGTGTAAAGTGATCACTTAAACCAGCCTATGACGGTCGTCAGCCCCGTAAATGCCCAGACTTATCATATTGTTCTTCATCTTTAATGAGATGTCAAAAAATAACAATTTTGAAAGTTTAGAAATACATAAAAAAAAATTAAATTTAAATGCTGGTAACACGGTTATCAATAATATACTTTTTCAAAATACGTCACCATTATTCATTTATCATTATTATCATTTTACAAAAACTCCCGTTCTTTACCCCCCCCCTCTCTATTTATTACCCTACCAACCCTTACTTTATGTACCTGATTTTTTTCTCGTTAGTTTTACTATTCACATATAGATAAAAACAGTTTTAGTTTTCGAAACTAGTCGAGTGTAATGAAATAAAACTTGATAAGTGGTATACATTTTTTTTATTTAAAATAACTTATTGAGTCTTGTTTCATTACATTCAACTTTTTTTGAAAACTACATTAATTTTAGTAATCACCTGTTGATAAAAACAGTTGTACTATAAAAATAAAACTTAATGAAAGTGGTGCAAAAAAGTGGTTAAAAAAATTAATATGTCATTCCACAATGTTAATGTCGAATTAATAAATAATACTATCGTGTAAATAATTACTCACCCTTCTTTGACGTAGATTTGAATCCGGAACTGTAAAAAAAAATTAAAAATGTAATTTTCATGTAAAAAATTCAAGTATTTTACATAAGACGTAGATATGATATGACGTTCAATATAGCTACCGCTATGTTGAACAATATCACATTGGATACAATCTACACCTTTAAGTCTTCTTGCTTACTTTTAATGTATACGCCTTGAATATTGTTTGTTATGTATATATTATTTTTTTGTTGAATGAATTGAAATTGAAATTGAAAATTGAAATATTTACATTGCATTCATTCCTACAATATCGTTGATTCCTCTGAAGGTAATTACTTTATAAATCAATCAACTGAGAAGGTAAACCATATATATTTATTTTCGTGGCAATATTGTTTTTTTCCAAAGCAAATAAACTTTATAGTAGATTTTTTTACTTGAAATTGCTCTCGAAAGAAACGATTTTCTCAAAAAACGACTTTAAGTACACCACCAAAGAAAAAACGATAACGGGGTAATAAAGATCACAAAGGCTACCGAAATAGCGCACGTGTATGCTCAGGGATATTTATTACGCTGGGACAAATTATCGATTATCGATATTAGAGGTTTTCAAGGTTCACTTCCAGTTTTCCTTCGCACTTTATTATTTTGGCCGAGCTAATTAGGTTAGCTTCGTGATTTTTCCATTATTTTCGGTACAAAAGGGATAGAGAATTGTCTAAGGTTTTGATATCCGCAGGGGAGAAGGGCTACCCCCTTCATATCGTACCTGTAATATTCCAGAAAAATCTACCAGAAAAATATCATCGAGCCAGAATGTTGCCGCTTCATTAAGAGGATATTTAAAAAAAAAGACAGAACTCATTCGCCGGCCAACCTCCAAAGAGGTTTTATGTCTTTCCACACCCGACTAAAAAAATAAATATATTTATATTGGATATTTTTCTGGTTTTATAGAATATGCAATATACTTATAGGAAAAATATTTTTTTTACTTTTTATTATTCCTTACCTTTCAATAACTAATTTAAATTTTTTCCATAACTTTCTTTTCAAAACCGTATAATTATTTCGAAGAAAAATTTATTTTTTCAATAAAAAACGGAGCTTTAAGAAAAAAAAAATCAATTACGCGAAATGTTACCTGGGTTTAGAGAAAATTGAGTTACGACTTATCGAATACTGGGCCTTAATAATTATTACGAAATCTACAGCTTGCATGTGTTCACTGCGTTCTTTGTATGAATACGTGGGGTATGAGAACTGTTTTTTTTTGCAAAATGATTGTACATACTGGTATATCACTAATCTCTCTATATACCATAAATTAATCTATGATCTTGAGAACTAGACATTGTTTTATTTCTACAATTAAAACCTAATATACGATAAATCGTAATGTAATTTCCTTAAACCCAGGTAACATTTGACATTATTGACATTTATTTCCTGAAAACACCGTTCTTGTATTGAAAAAATATGTTTTTCTTCGAAATAAATATACAGTTTTGGAAAAAAAGGTTATTGAAAA
This sequence comes from Brachycentrus maculatus, assembly GCF_059751285.1. Taxonomy (NCBI): domain Eukaryota; kingdom Metazoa; phylum Arthropoda; class Insecta; order Trichoptera; family Brachycentridae; genus Brachycentrus; species Brachycentrus maculatus. Next base: position 626,057 of record NW_028281116.1, on the reverse strand, counting down.
GTGAGGATTTAAAAAAAAATTATAAAAATATGTTTTCGCAATATATATCCAAAAAAGTAAAATTCTAATACATTATTCATATATTCTAAATAAATGAGTCGATGAGCCCTAGCGCGGCCCATTGCTTTCTGAATTCGAAAGTTCGTAATCTCAACTCTAATAACAATACAATAAGATTTCACTCCCCCATATCCATATTTAATTTAAAGATCTTTGCTATTTCATCTTTTTGGTTTTTGGAGATACACTAGCAAAAAAAATACAGGATAATTTTCATTTTAATACCATTCACAGTAACGTTCCCCGCAGGTCCTGTGCAGCCCTTAATATTGAGGACTTGCACCCTCGCGAGGTATGAGGTTCCTGTGGTGATGTTCATCCTTATCTCCTTGGAGTAGTTCCCGAAATCTGACGCGGGAATCGTGAACACCCGGTCATGACCATACCAGGGTTTGGTGATTGATGACGATGATACCTTCTGCTCTCCAAAACTAAAACAAAACAAAAATGCGTTTAATGATATGATTTTAATGAAAATGGTTTGTAATATACAGGGTGGGGCGTGGTCACTTCCTTATTTTAAAAAATCATAGTGCAAAAAGTACAAGCAGTATGGATTCAATTATTATTTCCATATACAGGGGCACATTTTAAGTTTTTTTTTTTATTAAGTTTTAAGTAAATACGCCTCCGTAGTGTAATGGTCAGCACGCTCGGCTATCGTTCTGGAGGTCCCGAGTTCGATTCCCAGGGGGGGTCAAATAAATATAAGTGATTTTTTCACTGTAATATTTATTCAATATTACCCTAGACTGGTACCTGAAGCGGAGGGCTGATCACCTTTCCTTCATGTGTAAACGATCAAGATAACTCTGCGTTTATATGACGCAGTGCCCTATGCACCATTGGGGTGCGGATAAGGGTTTATTATTATTATTATTATTATTTAGTTTTAAAAACGACATCTCGAAGGCTGCTACTGTTTTCGTCAATGCGCTAAGATAGGCGAATTTTGACTTTTCCGTCAAGTTTTTCCAGCATATCTGTGCTTATGTACCAAATTCTCGTACCATTTCGTTTGTGTCGCATTAATCGAGTATATCTTGATATCTATATTTTTTGTTTTACGCACTTAATTTTAAGTACCTACAGCGGTTAAAAACCTTATACCTTATATGAAAAATTAACTCACCTTAACATAAAGTGTGACTCGTGAACAGAATCGATTTGCATGGAGCTATTATACCACCAAGTCACATTGACCGAGTCGTTATGCAGGTTTGCCATCACTACAGGGGGCAAGATTGTCGGTGGATATGAGCAGGCACAAACATTGCCAATGCAATCTGAAATATGAACAATTATATGACATAATCGTATAATTAATCTGGAAAGTTACATATATGACAAACTTTCCTCCGTCTGATTCAAAAGGAGTCCTTCGGTTTTTTCAAATCCCCAAAAGAAGCGATCACTGCCTTGGAAAGTCAACGACAACGGTCGTGGGAGGGGTCGAAGGTAGTGGAAAAAAAAAGAAGATCCACACTAACGTTCTGGAACGAATTTTCGTCTGGGAAAACGAATTTCGACTTGAACGACGAAAGCTCTAAAGCAAAAGACTAGATGGTTATTTTTCAACCTAGTTTGGCATCTCTAAGGGTGTTTAACAGGTATGTGTAATGTCACCGTGGCTGTTTAATCTATATTCTTGGATAATCATACAATCCAATCCAATTTCATGCATGAAATAATTTAAAGGTATATTGGCGTTAAAATGATCGATTTGACTGTCTGCTGCCTTTTGTACCCTGACGATGCTGTTATTCTTACCCATAGTGAAAATCTACAGGAGCTGTTGTTAATATTACATGAACGCATAACATATCTGGATAGGTAAAAAAATTATCATGGAAAGTAAATCTCCAGAGCGATGTGGCATGGGTTGGGAATTTGCATTATTGGACTAGTATAGAATGGCTAAGAAAAAATAGAATAGAATGTTAGTATAGAATGGCTTCAAAAACTCTATCGACTATCATAAAAGTATGAAAACAGAGTGATTTGGCGTTCTATTCTCTCCATCTACCCTGGGGGAAGCGGTGTGATGGTTAGTTAGTAAGTTAGTAAGTTATGTTTACCTGGTACGGTGACCTCAGTTGATAGAAAGTCCTTTCCATTCCAAGGACGCGACATCAGTTTAACTCTGTAGGAACAACCAGGCTTGATGATGCACTCGTCTCCTTCCACGTAGGAAACGGAACGAGGAATTAAGGACCAAGTGGACGACTGAAACAAATACAGAATATCATCAATCAATCCTATCCTTAGCACAAAAACAAAATGTTGAATGTACCTCGTAACAATTAAGTGTTGCTTTCTGTTTTAACGGACACTCTCTCTCCGCTAATTGCGGGGAGGGGTTATCCGTTAAAGCAGAAAGTCCGTAATATGAAAAAAGGTTTAAAATAAATCAAAATAAAAAAAAGAAAATAAGAACACTGCGTTTAGATAAACATAAACAATACAAATGAAAAATCAAATTTGTATTTCATATATTTGGAAACTTGTCGTAAAGTGACGTTGCACTTTTGAATTTTGATTTTTTGTATTATAATCTTTTTAAAATTACAAAAATGCATAATTATAAAAATGGTTGAGCTTCGTTCGATGACGTACATATGACGAGATTATCGTGGTCATTAAAAATTATTGACATACGGCAACAATTAAATTTAAGCATGTATAATATTGAAAGTAAGTTTTTATTTTATTACATTTTACTGGCTTTTTATCCATTGTATCTAAAGTTCTTTAAATAGAGGTCCATTATGTCGAGGTTTCACCGTTTTACCGTACGTATTCCCAGAACGATGTTATATGGGTCGAGAATGTGTATGATAAAAGTGGGATTACAGGAGCTCAGAAGACTTATAGTTTCTGAAATAATTTCTTCAAAAACTCCTAAAAATATGAAAATATACGACATCTCAACATAGATTAAGAAAAATATGAAAGTCTGGGCATTTACAGGGCTTACAACCTTCATAGGCTTTTTTAAGTGATCACTTTACAGACGTGTAATATCCACCAATTCTATCCATGATGACAACCACACTACTCCAATTCTCGGAAGCTCTATATACATGATCCAATTTCGTTTTTTTGTTGTTTTTTTATGAATTAATTTTTAAATCAAACACTGATTTTTTTAAGTCTTATAAGTTGTATTTTATTAAAAATACATAAAAATGAATATTGTGACAATTATTTCGCCTAGTTATGGCATTTTGTGTTTTTAATTAAATTACTTAGTAGACTCATAAAATCTGTGTTTGATTTAAAAATTAATTCATAAATTAAAATGGAGTTTAACAAATTAAACACCAAATCAAATAAATTAATAATACAAATCCACCAATTCTACCTATCGAAATCGAATACTGCTCACAATCCATAATACTAGCCAAGAAGCTATGTTATCACTACCACAATAGCTTCATAACGCTTTCAAAGTTAAACATTGCCAAATTTAAGATTCTTATGCTGAAAGGTATGAGACAAACTTTAAGTCGTATTATGGAGAAAGTGTAGATGATTTTTTTTAAATTCTCAAATGGTTCAGTTTACTCGTTTTGGAAACTGATGAAATGAGTCCATTGCTCTCAAATTACTACTGACAATATTAATTATAACAGAGCATAAGTTATGAAAAGTTTATATGGATCTTTGAACAGTTTTTAGAGAAAAAATATTAAAACTTTGAAAAATAACACAAAAATAAGTCCGTTAAGGAAGAGGGGAAAGATGAGTGTCTTAAATCTAACCACTCGAGTTTCAAAATTCGCCAGATCCAATTTTATAAGATTTTAAAATAAATGCTCTATCGGAATGCTAATTGTGGGTTTTATTGTTAAAAATATTTAAATCCTTGAAAACCCTGCTAAAAATACTTAAAAACAATCAAATTCCGCTATATTTATTAAACTTGCCCTCTGACCCATATCGGTCAATCAGAGAGCGGGAATAGGTCAAAAATTAAGATGGCGTCATTATCGGTTTATTTTTCGTGTTTTTTTGAATATTGAAAAATATTCCAAAAAATTGGGAAAATTCTCTATTTCACAATATTTCATCTAATGATATACAAATCTTTGAAACATAAATGTTACCCGGAGAATTTAGCATTTTTAGTAAAATCGACTTACATGCATCTGGCGGATTTTGAAAGTAGGCGATTTGAAAGTAGGCATTTTGCCATTTATCAAATAGCAAAATATGCTTATTAAAAATGAAGAAATCATTTATATTATACTCGTATTTCAAATGTAAGGAGATGTAATCTTAACGATCCATATATACTGTCATTGGAAAATAAATTGTTCTCGTTTAAAAAGCTTTATTAATATCAATGACAGGTGCCGCGGCTGTTGGGTAGACGCTTGACTGTGAAACTGGCGTCGCAGATTCGATTCAAGAAAGATTTATTTTAATGTTTTTTTTGTATTTTCCACATTTACCTTCCCTATTCTTACTTTCCTACATGCAGGCAAGCCTTTAAAAATAAAGCAGTTATTCATTTTCATAAAATGCACTCAGCGTGTAAACGAACGCATTCTGTGAGGAGTGAACTTAGATTGGGAAGTATTATTCATATTTCTCAAAAGAATTCAACATAATTCATTTGAAAATTTTTGCAGATTATTTTGTTCTTTGAACGTAAGTCTTTGCTATTTCACGAGAAAAATGTAAAAATCACAATCCGAGACATTTATGTGGTACAGTTTTGGTGTGGGGTGGGGTGTTGGTGGCGGGGGGGTTAAGGGTGGAGAGGGGAGGACACTCGCTAAGGGGGGAAGGATTGTGTTTTATTAATCTATCTACCCAAGGATGATCACAAAGTTTATATCACTTTTTTTATATAATATCGCTAATCGCATGGCACGATCAGGTATGCCAAATACTTGAAAGTGGTCAGGTTAGGAGTCGTAATAATCGGCGGGTATGTATGAGGAGATGCATGAACGTGGAAGAGGCGAAGAATGTTTGCAAAGACAGAGTGGTGTGGCGTTCTATTCTCTCTGCCTACCCCTGCGGGGAAGCGGCGTGATGGTTAGTTAGTTAGTTATATCGCTAATCTCACACATTGGAATCTTCACAGTCACATTACTTTTTCGCATCTCAACACTGATTGTGGGAAGAGGATTTCCTCATCATACCATTGAATTTGATCAATATATCTAGAAGTTTTCGAAAAATTGAGAAGTGTGGTTATCAATCATGGGTAGAATTGATGAATGTTACACGTGTGTAAAATATCACTGAAACCGGCCCTGTAAATGCCCAGACTTACATATTTTTCATCATCTATGTTGAAATGTCGAAAATAATGTAAAAAATTTAGAATACTTTGAGATTTGATGGTATTTGAAAATAAATATTTTTAATGTAAGATTCGTTTTTCCTTTTTACATTGACTCTTGTAAGATGTACACATTCTGAAACCAATTTTGTACGAATGTCGGAAACTGCCTGAATTTCAAACAATTTTTTCCTTTGGGTTTTTCATTTCCCGCTGGATAAGTTCAGTATGAAAAATCTCTGTTTTTGGGGAGTATACCTTGTTAACATAGACATCCATATATTTGTGTACTTACGCATACGCACGTGTATATGTATTCTTCCCAAATCTTAATCCCGCTTACTCGTACGTACTTCAGATTTTAAAAAAGCTCCCGGATATTGAACAAAGGATATAAATCAAAAACATTTTATCATAATATTATTGTAAATTTCGCAGAATTGATTACCACGCGGTAAATATAGCCAGAGCCATATGAACGACTAGATATTGTATTTTAGGGTCATGTGGTTTGTATTGAGAAATTGTTATGACGTTTTGATGAAAATTTGCTTATTATTTTTTGACATCTCATCAAAGATGAAGAAGAATATGGAAGTCTGGGCATTTACGGGGCTTACGACCGTCATAGGCTGGTTTAAGTGATCACTTTACACACGTGGAACATTCACCAATTCTACCCATTATTGACAACCACACTACTCAAATTCTTGGAAGTTCTATATATATGAACCAATTTAGAAACTTTGTTCATGAATCACTAGAACTTCACTAGAGACTCTATTGGTGAGATGTAAAGAAGCTTTTAACTAAGCAGAAACTCTTATATTAGTATAAGCCCCGTAAATGACCAGACTTCCATATTCTTCTTCATCTTTGATGAGATGTCAAAAAATAATTTGAAAATAACTCCTGTAATTGGAGATAATCCAGATTTTGTGAAAAAGTATTTGGACACACTCAAAATGTTGTAAAATTTGCTTAAATTATATGATAATAGAAAAGTAGATGAATGTAGAAAAAAATTGTATTAAAATAAAAATCGTATCATAGTAATTAAATAAATGGTGGCCAAAATAGAAGTCTTCAAAATGTCACTTTCATATGATGATATTCGTAAAATATGAAATTAGTAAATCGGCACGTATTACAGCAGTAAATTAACATTTTTTTCATGGTGTTTCCATGCCTCCCCGAGCACTCTCCTTCCTGACTCTGTCCCAACATATCGTCTTTGTATATTGTTGGGGTCAGATCTTCTTGTCTTTAAGTTGTAATTCTTCTATCATGGACAACGTCACCTAGGCCACGTCTTCAAATTATGTTATCTTTCTGTAGCATCCATAAAATTTTTGGTCTTCCTCTAGATGTCTTTCGAGGGAGAACATCAATGACTTTTTATTTAGAAATAATTATATATTTAACTCCATTTATCGTAGCTATTATGCATCAGTTATCAAACACAACATTGTTACATAACTTTGACCTTATCTGGGAGTTGGTTTAATCGTTTTCGTACCAAAAAGCGCGATCGCGCTTTTAATATTGATAGCTCTATCGAAAATATCTGGGACTTTTTAGATGTGAGCTGCATTTATTATCTACATATCTTATTTTGTAATGTTCATAGATCATGCAGTGGATTTTATTAAAGCCTTCAAATCATGTTATCTTTCTTTATCATCCATAGTATTTTTTGGTCTTCCTTTAGATGCCTTTTAAAGAAGATAAATGGTAATTATCTGGTCAGGAAGATTTTTATCTTCGTGTCTTAATGTCGTATCTTTTGTCCGCCTCCGTAGTGTAATGGTCAGCACGCTTGGCTACCGTTCTGGAGGTCCCGGGTTCGATTCCCAAGGGGGGTAAAATAAATATTAGTGATTTTTTCACTGTCATATTTATTCAATACCCTGGACTGGTGTACCTGAAGCGGAGGGCTGATCACCTTTCCTTCATGTGTAAACGATCAAGATAACACTGCGTTTATATGACGCAGTGCCCTATGCACCATTGGGGTGCGGATAAGGGTTTTATTATTATTATATCTTAATACTGGATTTGACGTACGATTTTAATAAATCAACAACATCTGAGATACGTAATTTTCAGGAAAGAATCTAAGCTGGACCGTAAAATACAATTTTTTTTTCTGAATTGACTCAATACGAAGCAATATTATTGTTATTCGTGTATTTTTAATCGTGAATCATAAACTAGAGATTTTAATTTACCGTTATTCATTGACAATGTTTACAAACTCTTCTTGTAAACAGTTTTACATCAAATAATAATTCGCAATTAAATTTAGATGTTAGATATTCGAGCGTACGTAACGCAACTCCTACCATTTTATATCGAGATGAATATTTAGGTACAATGTGTGGGTAGCGACCAATTCGGGAGGTATTTTGAAACTAAACAATTATCGTTTGGTTTCAAAATACCTAAAATACCGAAAACAAAACAGTATCTGTGGTACTTTAAGTAAACCATATATTGTATAATTATTGTTTTTAATATTCTTAGCATTTACTTTGTGGTTAGTCATTTAAACTTTTTTCAAATATTAATAATATTGATTGCGGAAAATCTGTGTTTAAAAGTCGAATGGTGAGCATATGTCCTCTCAGGATCTTCAAAAACTATACTTCTCTGCACTGTATGTATGTCCCTACTAGAATCAACATCATACACACACACACACACACACACACACACACACACACACACACACACACATTCATTCATTTGCTAGATCTACACTAAATATTTTATAGTAATCTTTATGTTTCTGTGGCTTGTTTAATGTATATCTTTTAATTGTTTTGTTTTACATGTGTTGCTGTTGTTAAACTAAATAAAAATAATAATATTAAAAAATTAAAAAATAACGTTAGTATACGAGTATAACCACTCATCGAAATTTTAGGTTACTGGTTTTGAGACGTACCTGTCTCTTCGTCAGGACAATCATCACAACAGCATGCACACAAAACTACACGTCACTACCATAGCACTATTCACACACTTACAACTACACAAAATATTAGTGGCATGCCTTTTTGGTCGACATACGGTGCATGTTAGAGCTGGGCCTTAAGTACATGTTTTTCGGCAACCTTAAGTGTATGTTGGTCCTCGGGTCGACTAAAAACGGATGTGATTAACATTTTGTATTAATATTTTGTGAATATTGCTATAGTTGTGACGTGTAGTATTGTTTGCATGGATGGTGTAGTGATTGTCCTGACGAAGAGACAGGTCCGTCTTGAAACTGGTAAGCTGAAATCTCGGTGAAAACTAACATTTAAAAAAAATCCGAAAAAAGTAACCTTTCATTAATTTAGAACTACCTTTTGAAAACTGGATTTTTTCATACGTACTTTTATATTTTTGTCATGACCCGCATCAAGTGACGCCTCCAATTATAGCCTCTTTAGATCTTTTTTTGGCAGAAATTTTATTTTGGAATCAAATTGGATATCGCTTTCTTAGAACAATTGTCAGTAAATCGCAAAATATTTTTTGCACGCTTTTCAATTCTGCTTTTAAATTTATCGTTGCCGTATATTTTCCGTCTCATTATACATCATCTTCCGTCTCATTTGTAACTCAAATTCTTCGGTCAACCTAATAATTACTTTAATAAGAAAAATCACCGTTTCAAAAGTTTAAAAATCAAATTTACACGTGCTTACGGAAAAATGGGTAAAAATGAAAATTAAAAAAAAAAATTATTGAAATTATAAAAATTGTCTACAAATTATTATTTTGAGTTTGTTTTTCCACTGTTCATATTATAATTATTATAAAATATTACATTTAAAAGTATATGGGAATAAGAGTAAAAATACATAGAACTTTAAAGGCCATCATCCTACAATATTTTTTTCACAATGTTTTTTTATGAACTTTTGGGTTGTACATATAAAAAAGTTCCAGTACTTTCAAGCATTTAAGAAAAATACGCAAATTCATAAAAATATACGTAAATTATCGTTTGGAATCAAATAATATTTATGTTAAACTTTGGCCCTTAGCGTTATTACTAAAAGGGCAACTTTACTATTTTACGAAAACTTTGTCAAGTTTATTTATTATTTATTTTGTCTACATTAGATTATTTATAATCTTAAGTAAAATATGGAAAATTCAAGTCTGTTTTCAAGGCTTTATTTTTATTCATGCTTGGTCATACCGTTAGTCTACGATGGCTGTTGTTAACTCAATCACGGAACGTCATAAGATGGATCATTTACATCAAACCCTCCTATAACGCGGAGATACATTTTGCATTATCGGAGGGGGCGTTATAAGGGGGTTCACTGTATGTTTAACATCCTTTATTGTTCCTTTTCATCTCACCAATAGATGTCTCTAGTGAAGTTCTAGTGATTCAAGAATAACGTTTCAAAAATGGTTCATATATATAGAACTTCCAAGAATTTGAGTAGTGTGGTTGTCAATAATGGGTAGAATTGGTGAATGTTACACGTGTGTAAAGTGATCACTCAAACCAGCCTATGACGGTCGTCAGACCCCTTAATGCCCAGACTTCCAAATTCTTCTTCATCTTTGATGAAATGTCAAAAAAAATAATAACCAAAATTTTAGTTTTTTCTTTTACTGGTAGAATGCTGAATGTTACCGTGTGTAAAGTGATCACTTCACCGGCTTGTGACAGGTCGTAAGCCCTATAAATACCTGGACATCCACATCCATGTTCGTCTATGTTGAGATTTCAAAAATATAATTATAACCCTTAAGTGTAGAAACCCAGATTTGTGAACAAGTATTTGGACACACTCAAAAAAATGAACTCACCCTATTGATGCTATCCTCGTAGCAAAGTTTGGATTCGCAACCAGTCAAATTAAGTGGTTTAACTTCTATACTGTAATCATCTGGCTTGCGTCCTGAAACAAAATATTTCATTATTAGAATTAAAATTTATTATTTTATTTTTTTATTTCAAAACATATTACATACATAAATCATACATACATAAAATATTCCCGATGAGTAATTTCTATTTCTCATTTTGGGACATGGGATTAAGGTTAACAAGACTTGAACACAAATAATAAAGTAACAAAAAAAGATTAAAAAAAAAATCAAAACTAATTCTAATACATGGCAAAATATAAAAACAATAAACAGGTATAATAAATAGGCACAAGAAGCATATTTAAAAGAAACAAATGAGGAAACACAAAGTAAGAAGCATTAACAAATGAGAAAATATAAAAAAAATGAGAAAGTATAATAAATGAGAAAATATTAAAAATATAAGGTAAAAACAAAATAAGAAAATATGACTTATCACTACATATATTTTAATATATTTTATATATTCATATCTAGTAAGTCTACGGGGCAGAATAAGGAACGCCAGGATAAGGGAAATATGCGAGATCGAAGATGTCGTTTGGTGGGGAAGGCAACGAAGGAGACAATGGTATGCGCATCATGTGAGAAGAATGGAACCATTAAGACTCCACCACATTGCACTGCACGGCTAACACCAAAGAGATGGATTGACAGCTGGCAATCGACATCGCAGGAGACTAATTCCTCTTAAAAATAGGCCACAAGGCCTCCACCAAGCAGATGAAGAAAAATTATGTTATTTATTTCGATGTCAAGAATATTTTAACACCTAAATTTGTGATTTTACTTTTCAAATTCTAACAATGGTTTTAACTCACTGACGTCTTTTAAGTTTATTATAATGTTAACCGGTTTCGAAGCAAACAAATTCATCCTTAAGGGGTAACCCTCAAAATTCAATTTCAGAACGACCACGCAAGAGGTCGGTCGTACCTTCGCGCGCGATTTAACAAAATTTGACCGGTTAATTTATTTACAACATTTTGAGTGTGTCCAAATACTTGTTCACAAATCTGGATTATCTCCAATTAAAAAATAACTCCTTTAATTGGAGATATTTCAGATTTGTGAACAAGTATTTGGACACACTCAAAATGTTGCAAATATGTATTTATTATTAATTTCTAATGTGTCTAACATATGCATAAAGTTAAAGGATTGAAATGTTGCGAGCTAATATTTGAATCATCAATTGGTATCTTAATTTAATTATTAGAGTAATCAGACTTTTATATATTTTATTACATATTTTAGTTGTGAATTTACTGTTAGGTTCGCTGTACGAAAATTGCTATTTTTAGTCTCGCCTTTTCAAATCTCAAAATGGTTCATAACAAATGTATCTCGTTTATCATAATATATTAATAAAAATCCGTCGCCCCATTTACAAGAAAATAAATAAGAGAACGAATTCGCTCGCTTTTCTTTGTACGAGATTATCGTACACGTCAAAGTACGTACTAAAAGCTACGACATTTTCCATTTAACGTCTTGTTTATATTTGTCTCCTGTACATCCGTTGACATTCTTGCTTTGATTAAATATACTATTTACTCAGTCTCAATTTCTTTGAGTGTGTCCAAATCCTTGTTCGCAAATCAGGATTTGTCCTCTTAGAAGTTATTTATATTGTTTTCTCAACGTAGATGAAGAAGAATATGGAAATCGCAGAAACATAAAATTAACAGGACTTGCGACCTGTTTTGCAGGCTAGGTTTGTCTGCTTAGGAGTTATTTATATTGTTTTCTCAACATAGATGAAAAAGAATATGGAAATCACAGGAATATGAAATTCACAGGACTTGCTACATGTTGTAGGCTGGGTTTGTTTGCTTAGGGGTTATTTATATTGTTTTCTCAACATAGATGAATAAGAATATGGAAATTACAGAAACATAAAATTAACAGGACTTGCGACCTGTTATAGGTTGGGTTTGTTATTTATATTGTTCTCTCAACATAGATGAAGAAGAATATGGAAATCACAGGAACATGGAATTTTTTGGCCTTACAATCTGTTGTTGGCTAGTTTCAGTTATCATTTTATACACGCATAACTTTCACCATTCACATTACTCAAATTTTAGATGCTGTATTCATGCTTCAACTGATACGTTCGTTCACATGATAGTTCTCAGTACCACCTATGGTTGAGTGCTATAATTTTTTTAATGAGATGAGATCTTTGTGAAATGTATGTAAGATTCTTCTAGAATTAATTCATATTTCTAGGAAACACTTGAAAACATCATTTTTATTTTATTTTATTTTATTTAGTTATTTTATTCATAATATTTAAAGTGTGTCTTAATCTTTGTTCACTAGTACGGATTTGTCCCACTTTATAGACGTGTGTGTCAAATATAATTTCGTGTTTCCTCTCAGATTTTGGTCGCACATCAGTGATGAAAATCAATCTGTTCTTGTCATTCATAACGCTGTCGCGTGTTTTTGTTATTTTTTATTACAATTCATCATGGCGGCACAAGTAAACTGACATATTGTATTGTCACCAAGTAGGCAATTCTCACTCTATCCACGGTTGCCAGGCTGCAATTCTTAAAAAGGCATTTGGTCAGCCGTACGCTAAAGTGAAGTCATTTGTATTTATGTATCAGCCATAAGGTTGATATTTCGACACCGTATAAAAATAGTTGAAAGATATGTATGTAGCATTTGACCTATAGAAACCTAAGCTTAAGGCCATTGACCTTTTTATGGTAGATACACATTGACCACAAAGCACCATGTGGGTACAAGCATTCATGGTTATTGACGTAATGCGATGTTTGTGTTTGTATAAAACACAATACTCCGTGAGATTACACTAGTAATAAGACAATTTATAGCTCTTTTAGTTGACTTGAAGGTGTACTTAATAGGTGTTGACGTTTGAAGTGTTACTGAAATAAATTCAATACGATAAATTAACTTTTGACAATGATGACATGGATGAATAATCCAGTATTGGATATAATAAATTAAAATATTATTTATTTATTAATTTAAACATATTATATATCATATCTAACAGTCACGTATACAATATTCCCGATGAGTAATTTGCATGACTTATTTTGGGACAAGGGATTAAGATTCACAAGACTGAAAAAGAAATAAGAAAACACAGGTAAAAAGGAATAATATATACAATAAAAGGTACTTTAAATAGGCTTATAAGGAGCATAAGGTAAAAAACACGTTTAAATGAAAATAATGAGATATTTTTACTTGAATAATCATTAAATTTTAACATATTTCTATCTGTAATCTATATACATATATATATATATATATATATATATATATATATATATATATATATATATATATATATATATATATATATATATATATATATATATATATATATATATATATATATATATATATATATATATATATATATATATATATATATATATATATATATATATATATATATATATATATATATATATATATATATATATATATATATATATATATATATATATATATATAGATATATATATATATAGATATATATATATATATATATATATATATATATATATATATATATATATATATATATATATATATATATATATTTATATATATATATATATATATATATATATATATATATATATATATATATATTTATAATCTCATGTTGGGAGAATGTCAAAAGGTATTTATATGTTTGTGCTCAAATCAATGCCTTTTACATGTCTTTTTTTTATACATATTGTTGTTTTTTTATTTTTTTTTTTACTAATTGATTCGAATAATTGGAGTTGTACTGTGCTTTGCACCTTTAGTTGGAAGCCAGGAGACGTTCAGTTTAAGCTCGCCTGGCGTGTCTGGCGCCGGTAGCGGCTCTGCGTACAGCGCGCCCGGCACCCCCGCGTACTTTACGCGAGCACCGCGCTCGTGAGGCTTTAGAATCTCTCTACTCTTCATATCGAGGGATTTGGTGATGTTGTTTCTAGTATTTTCTTGAGGCATAGTAGTCACCTGAAAAAAGTGAAAATATTTTTTTATTTATATTTAACAATGAAATTTGGTGTTGGAGGCGCATGCTCCGAATTCCATGGACAGCTAGACGCACCAACGAGTCCGTTCGTCAGGAATTACACTTGGATGGCTTGGCTCTGGCCAATGTATGTACACGACAGTTACATACATTGACAATAAGGATAGCCTGGAATGACTGGTTGTGATCAGTAGGTAGCCTATATACTGTGTGTTACATACAGACATTTTTTGTAAAAAAAAGGTAAAGTATAATTTTATTTCATAATTGTTTATTTTCCAAAATACGAATCAACCGCCAGTTTCAAAATGCCGATTTCGTTCAAATAAAAGTTCATAAGCAATAATAAAGGTCTTTACCCTACGTAGTCAAAGCGTTATCTTTCCTTTGTAATACCACAGATGTTGGGATCGTGAAACGCAATTTATTTCAGCGCTTTGGATTTGGCATGTTTGTTATCGCAATTATCCAGAAGAGTTAAATCAAAAGATAACGTACATGAAAGAAAAATCACAAACATACACAAACAATCACAAAACTACGTCTTCATTAAATTTTTAATTATTTATTACATTATATTAAGATACCACCTTTCGATTATAAAAATAGCCTCTGCCGATATTTTTTAACTCAAAAAAATAATCCATATAAGTACGCATAAAAGAAATCCTTTAAAAAAGTATTAAAAATCTGATATTTTTATAGTGAATCTATAAATTAATAATATAACAGTACTTGAGTAGCAATGTAGGTACAGTACTGAATGCTTTGTTGGTTTTTAATAATTTACAAACAAAATTGTGTTCTCTTTCTCTCTCCTTATCATTCATTGTTCGCTTTGTACAACACTTACTTAAAACCATTTCGGATAACGAGAATGTTATATTACCATACCAAAAAGGTAACAATGCTTTTAACCCTTCCCTTACGGTGCTAGAAACTTCCGCGTGCACCGGTGATATGTATTTTCTACACCATTTGAAAATGTGATTTAAAAACGGAAAAAATATAAATATTCCTAAATGTTGCTTTTATTGAGCATAGTTGAAGTTCAAACGTATCAATTTTGTAATGTTAGCTCTGGTGATACCTAAAAAGAGAATAAAAAATTCATTGTAAGTAGCCGCCATAGCTAGTGTAGCGACACAACCGTCCCGAACGACGACTTGTGCGCAACTAAAATGGGATCGTTGGTAACCGTGTGCGCGTGTACGTAAAGTGCCGCACGCACTTATACTCTGGGAAACGTTTGTGTATTGGTGATTCTATCCCCGTTTTTTTTACAATTTATTTATTTTCGTCGCTGAAAATGAATAACTTTATATTATAATACTTTTACGTAACACGTACAAGTATTACGGAGGAATACAAAAATTCTGAGCCCCTATTCATTATATTTTATATTTATATTCACATTTTTAAAGTCGAGTTTAAATTGAGTAAATACATATCACCGGGAGGGGAAGGTAAACATACAAATATGTTCGTCAATCTTTACGTGTTTTTAAAATGTTTTCCAACACATGTTTTTCTTTAAAATCTTGTTCGGATTTCCCTGGATTTCGAGTTTACGGGGTTCGAATTTTCGGGGTTCAGATTTCCGAAGTTTCACTGTTATTTACCACGGAAAAAATATGATTTTAGAAGGATGAAAAGGGGTGAAAAGTTTAATATCCGTCTATTTATTTTTTCACGTTGCTTTTTGTATTATTATAATCTTATGTGTCACATTACACGTAGATATTAACACAACCAATTCAACGTCAATGATAAAAGAAAGAATTAAGACTGATTAAATAAATAGCCCCACTTTATTGGAAAACTTTGATAAGGTGAATAAAAATAATACAAAGATAAAAGATACAACTGCATAATGGAATTTATCAACATCATTTATTTATTCAGGAGGTTTATAAACAACGATATAAGGAAAGAATGCAATGTTTAAAAAATAATATATAAAAAATTGAAATGTGTGTTGAGATGGTTAGGCATGTGAATGTAATGAGTGAAAAATAGTAAAACAAATTTATGAGACGAAGGTGGTTCTAACCTAACCTAACATAATCTAACCCAAACTTACCTAACCCGAGCACAATCATGTTTGTGATAAAAATCCTAGAGCTATTCATGTGAATGTGTGTAAAAAAAAATATGTTTATTTATATTATGACTTATTTTTTACTTTTATAAATCTACGTTATTTGTAAAATGTGTTTTCTCTATATACATAGATACGCAAAAAAAACGTAAAAATAGAGTCCTGGTTCCAACTCTTATGTATGGAAGTGAAACCTGGAGTTGGCAAAAGAAGGATGAAAGTAGACTGAATGCAGTCAAAATGCGATCTCGAAAAACGATGTATGATAGATGTTCGAATAGTGAAATAGGGAGGAATGCAAAGCTGAGATAAGCATTATCGATAAAATTAAGAAAGGTGTGTTGAGATGGTTTGGACATGTAGAACGAATGAGTGAGGAAAGAACGGTAAAACATATTTATGAGGCGAATATAATTGGAAAAAAAAGCAGAGGAAGACATAGAAAAACTTGGCACGATCAGGTATGCCAAATACTTGAAAATGGTCAGATTAGGAGTCGTAATAATCGTCGGGTATGTATGAGGAAATGCATGAACGTGGAAGAGGTGAAGAATGTTTGCAAAGATAGAGTTATGTGGAGCGGCGTGATGGTTAGTTTGTTAGTTAGTTACGCCGAAAATAAAAAGTCAAAGCAGTGCATTTATGTATTTTTTATTTACTATACTTCCTACATAATCTGGCATACTTAAAATATCAAGAATAAAATAATTTCGTTTGATTTCGGATACACCAAAAACAGCCGCATTAATTTGATGATTTTTTTTATCACACTACTATAGTTATTGTATTTTAATCAAATGCGTGAAATACTCGTATTAATACTAGAGCATATTATAATATAGCAATAATTTATTTTGTCGTATGATTCCGTGTTATCTATAATCTTCGGATTTGCATGGAGGACTGGTAACTGATTAGATAGTAAGTATATACAAATAATAATCGTGACATAAGTTTACTAACGAATATATAATGTTGTTATTAGTTCACCTGGACGCCTATTACCGTTTGCATTTTCAATAGGAAACAATACTGTCTCCTAACACTCACAGGTAACTTTAAAAAATAAAAATAAAAAAAATAAAAATATATATATATATATTTTTATTTATATATATATATATATATATATATATATATATATATATATATATATATATATATATATATATATATATATATATATATATATATATATATATATATATATATATATATATATATATATATATATATATATATATATATATATATATATATATATATATATATATATATATATATATATATATATATATATATATATATATATATATATATATATATATATATATATATATATATATATATATATATATATATATATATATATATATATATATATATATATATATATATATATATATATATATATATATATATATATATATATATATATGCATAAGCCATTGGATCGTTAATTTAATATGCACATCGACGCAGTGTCCTATGCACCATCGGGAGCGGGTAAGGATTACAAAAGAAGAAAGACACTTAAAAATAAAAATTAAGAGTAAATGGAATATAAAAAATATGAAATATGTAGATATACAAGACATGCGATAATTAATAAGTGTAATAAATAATTTACCTCCAAAGAATCCTTAAAAGTAAAAGTCCCTGTGATGAAAGTCAAAAATACTAATTGAAATAAAATGACTGAAGCACTTGAACAACTCATATTGAATTCACCAAGTTCTTTCTTCCTTTTTTTAAATGTTCTCTTCGCTAAGAAACTTTTCATCGTCCTTCTTTCAATATTCACCGGAATTTCAAACTTCACAACACGGTCGAGCTTTATAAGCTCCATTTTTAACGAATTGCCTTTGATGTGTCTTTTTTTTATTCGTTTCTATCTACGTTCATATTGACCGACTTTTATTTTTATATGGATCACATCGCTGCATTGGTAGTTTTCCCCGCATTCCTGGTTGTACTGAAACAAAAACACAAAAACCTTAATTATTATTTTGTTATTAAATATGTCACAATTTAAGATAATTATACCTATCATATGGTCTATTACTTCGTTCTTACCAAGAAAGAACACTTTCCATTCTTCGCCATAACACATCATTCTTCAGTAATTCCTTCTCTGTCCAAGCGGCCAGACTATGGAATGAATATCCTCTCCTTTTAAACAATGCACCCTCTCTTATAACTACTAAGAAACGTCTGAGACATTACTCTCTATCATTAGAATCCTAACTGTCCATCAAACCTCATCCCTTAGTTTTTTCCTCTACCTTCTTCCCTAAACTCCCTTTTAAATATGCCTTCCTTATTATCATCAATTTGTTATTTATATATTATTTTGATGTTCAAGTACTATCTACATTCTGATTGCAAACAGCTACATGAGGTATTAAACGTCTTGACCAATATCAATAATCATTATAGAAAATAACCCGCCAATTTATTTACATGATGTTTAAACAAAAAAAATAATATTTCATCTATCATTTTTTTATATGAAGGAAGATGAAAACCTAAACAGGGTGAATAATCCAATGTCTCATCCTCTTTATGGACCTTCGAATAACTATCTTCTTTAGATTCAAGTAAAATGTTTCGAAATTAGATCATATATATAGAACTTCCAAGAATTTGAGTCGTGTGGTTGTCAATCATTGGTAGAATTGGTAAATGTTGCACATGTGTAAAGTGATCACTTAAACCAACCTGTGACGGTCGTAAGCCCCTTAAATGCCCAGACTTCCATATTCTTCATCATCTATGTTGAGATGTCAAAAAATATTTTTTTAATGTTAAATATGTATTTCATTTGTAACATTTTAAATTAATGACTCGAAGAACATAACCTTTTATTCTATGTTTTTAAATGCAAAAATACTATACTACTATAGATTACAATTCTGATTTGCCTATCTGGGAATTGGTGTAACGATAAAAAAATATTTATGATAAGAAGTAGGTAAACATAGTGTAAGTGATATATAAATTTGTAATATTTATTTACTAAAGATCATGTGAATATAATATTCAAGTGTGTTTAAACCTTCCCTCTAATTTTATTTGTCAAATTTTATTTGAAAATTTGTAATACTGGAAAATTTTGTTAGTATGAAAAATTGTAAAATAATAGTGTGAAAACTACAGCATAAAATATATAAATCTGTTTGTCGATTAATATATCATAGTAAGTCACATATCGCAAAATTTTAACTGCATTTTATTAGGTCTTTTGTTTTAACTAACAAGTGAATTAAATTAATTAAAAACTCTTTTTATGGATTAATTGGTCAGTTGGGCGATTGCAAAAAGTATGATAATTAGTTATTTTTGCATATTTTATAAAAACAAATATCATAAATATATTTTTTAAATATTTATAAACATATCACTTATCATTGTTTTCATCTGAAACATTCGGAATTTACTGCATAAAGCTAAATCGATAATGCGTTTTTTTTTCAGAAATTATCGAAAGTTGACTGAGATGGTGCGCAACAGGTTTTTACAAGGGTGAACATTTTGTTGGGTGTTAATTCAAAGTTTGATATCCAAAGGGATATAACTGTTCAGAAAAATTAATAATAGAAATATAATATTCTAATAAATTGTTATATTTTATTTCATACAATGTGTTTGTGAACCATAAATAAGAAAAAGATATTAACTCGTAAGATTGTAAATAAATTATAATATCGCATCACAGAAATGGTATCGAGTGATTCCAATACATCTTAAAACCGAAAGACGTCGATCACTGAAAGCACAGTTTTTAATGGATCGAATTTTGTGGAAATGGAGCTGTTACTATACCCCTTTTTTAGCTTTCTTGGATTCAAAACACCCATTTACCGCTAACATAACAATCATAAAAAGCAACACTATTTCCGAAAAAAAACATTTATTACAGTCACAATTAACATATAAAAAATCGAAAAAAGTTTTAGTTCGTGAAATGATTTTAAGTATTTTTTTTTAATCTATAAACTTTTCAATAAATTCTTGTGTCAAAATTGATAATACTCATTTTGCTATAATATAAACATGTTTGCTCATGTCAAATAGATGAAATCTTTAGATTATGTTTATTATCAAAACACTTGATTTATTGAAACAGGACAAAAATTTGAGCATAATATCGGGAGTCCAAATTCCAACGCTTAAAAACCATTTTTTACCAAACTCCAATCATCATTTGAATGTATTTTTGATATCTAACTACATACATGAGTACCCTACTGTATGATACCTTACTACATACCAGTGTACTAACTAACCATCACGCCGCTTCCCCGCAGGGATAGGGAGAATAGAATGCCACACCACTGTCTCTGCAAACATTTTTCGCCTCTTCCACGTTCGTGCATCTCCTCACACCGCTTTCAAGTATTTGGCAGTACTACGAGTAAATATATATTTAAAGTTCTTTCTTCGATTTTTTTTAATTAAAAAAATTTCAGACTGGCCATAAAATTACAATATTATTCATTAACAATAATTAATCACCCAAAAGTTTAATAATATATGTGTTCAGTGATTAAAATAATGAAAGAAACACAATCGAAAGTGTGGATTTTTTACATTAAAAAAAAAGATTAACGTAATTACGTTACGTATAAAATCAAACAATGGAAAAGATGATATGAAAAAAAAATGTATATTTAAAATTATTTTACAAAATGAAAAATTATGATTTCGAACGACCTATAGTGGGTTGCATAAAAAAAAAACATGATCGAAACTGCGCTTCAAAGTTGAATATTGCGTATATTATATTATTAAAATTTATATAAATAAAGAGGAAATGAAAACTCTTACAAAATACCAAGAATTTCACTAAAAGAATACGAAGAATATTGGCCTGGAACGAATAAAAAAAAATATATATTATTTGGTATTATAACTGACAAAATAACATAACTTTTTCATAACCATGTATATTATTATAACTTTTAAAGCAAATGACATCTTCCTTGATCTTGAGTAATAATATGTTTCACTTTGAAAAAAAAACATTAAAAATAATCGTGTTGAAATAATGTTGATAGTGATTTTAAAAAAGTTATTTTTTAAATTATGATATAAAATACTCACGAAGAAAGTGCCTCATATATTAAATAAGTTTATCTTTTTTTTACAAAATAAAAAAGTTAAATATTAAAATATAACAATATATACATACCTACAATGTCCGAAACTGAAAAATTCATGTTTTTTCTAACCATGTTTTCAGTTGAGTTAAAAAACATTTTTTACCGGAAACAATATTGAAAATATGTAAACAAAACTCCGAATCCCTTTTCACAAGTATAAAAAAACTCCGTTATCATAAATTTTATATTATTATACGCAAGCACATTTATTGTTTTAAAATATGTTGTTCATTTTCTAAAGGATTGAAAAATGATTGTCAGTTTTTGAATCACACAGTTTTTTAATCGAGTTGTTGTTACTTTTTCGCTGTCTACGTAATTCGTTACCGACGCCTAACCAGCGTCGAGACGTACCTACGAAACGACGTCCCGGCGGCTACTGTAGCACATGCCATTCCAAAACCTTATCAACGAACCTTAAGCCCGATACAAATGTGAGGATAACAAGTAAAACTCGGATAGTACATTTAAAAAAAATAATAATTATAGATACGCATGCTTTGAAAATAAATATTTTGTTTTTACATGGAATTTAAAAACGAGCCTCATGTTTTTTTTTAATATTTTTATTTAACAACAACAAAAATATTTTTTGGCAGTCACCCAGTGAGAGGATATTTCTGCCAGTGTCAAGTATTTATTTACATTTTTATTTACAAACAAAATAATTATAATAAATAATAATTACAATTAATAAAAATATCATAGTTTAAATGCGTTTAGCTTTATCATTTTAGAAATTATGACCGCAATTCTAGAATTAGGTTCAGAAAGAAGGGTGTATATATACTTGGGTATACTTGGGTCTTTCTCTATAGTGTAGTGTTTTTCACGCTAGGCTACCATGCTGGAGGTCCCAGGTTTGATTCTCAAGAGAGTCAAAATAAATAGTGATTTTTAGTCCAATATTTATTTGATATGACCCTGGACGGGTACCTGAAATGGAAGGCTGATCACCTTTCCTTCGTGTATTTAACGATCAAGATAACATTGCTCCTATAAGATGCCCTTTGCACAATTGGGTGTAGATAAGGGTAAAAAATAGAAGACACTAGGGTGGGGAATTGGATTTCTGCCTGTGTTAAGCTATTTGGAAAGTTTTCTTTCTCTGTTGTGAGCGGATACTGAAAGAACGTATGGTTTGCATCTCCTATATCTTGTCCACATTCGCAATATGGTGATGTAAAGCATTTATGTTTCCTCGTCATTTAAACTGCCATTAATTCAAAATTGATTTCAAAAGAAATCAAATTAGTTTCCATTTAACTGTCATTGATAAAACGTATTTATTATTATTATGAATTTTATCAATCTTACCATGATTTAGGGCAGTTTTTTTTAATGATAAATATCGATTATACTACATAGTAAGGTTCGAAAGGTTCCAGCTTGAATGTGTTGGCGTAATACAAATAAAAAAAATAAAAGCTGTCATCGTTCTTAAAGTGTCATTAAATATGCTGGACCAAAACATTCGATTTCGACACTCCAAATGTATTGACTTAAAGAAAAGCCACCTTCAAGATATTATTTTTAAGAAGTAATTGGAATGAATTGTAAATGTACATTCAATTCAAACCCTTATCCGCACCCCAATGATGCATAGGGCACTGCAATATAAACACAGTGTTATCTTGACCGTTAACACACGAAGGAAAGGTGATCAGCCTTCTGCTTTAGGTACCAGTCCAGGGTAATATTGAATAAATATAATAAAAAATCACTTATATTTATTTGACCCCCCCTGGGAATTGAACCCGGGACCTCCAGAACGGTAGCCGAGCGTGCTGACCATTACACTACGGAGGCGGACAATGGCGGAAATGTACATAGGTACTTGAAAAAGTTATAAGAACGATATCTTAAATACTTTTTGTTATGATTTGTTTTTTTATGATTTGTTTAAATAAGGAAGTTCCCGCGCCGCACCCTGCATCTATTTGCTTCCATACTTTAAAATAAATCTTTCTCTTTAACTTGTCTTAAGTTCATTCGTTTTACTACTATTCAATATATATTCTGCATTTTAATCATTATTACCTTTTTATTCAATATAGTAACAAGAGTTTTTATTTAATAATTTTATTTATTTCTACTTTACTATCTTAAAAATTGTGCCGGGTTGTGGTCCCGTGGTTAGTGTCGCAAACTCTTACGTCAGAGTTTCTCGGTTCTAACCCACTCTACCACAATTTGATACCTATTTCTAATAATGAGCCGCTTAGGCTCACAGAAATAGTATGAAATTGAAATATTTGTGTAAATAATAAAAACGCAAATATTTCTCTTTTTTTAAATAAAAAATAATCAAAATTAATTACGCTGTTCTCTCCAATAAAGAGACTAAGCTCTTGTGCTTGGAGAGGGACTAACGCTTATTATTTTTGTTTATGTTTGTGGATGATAATTTTTTTTTTTTAAATGGTTTTTGTTTTAAACTGTTTTTTTTCTTGACACAGATATAAGTCATTTAATTTATTTTTAAGCATTTTAATGTCTTCATTTTTTTAAATATGTGGGATGTTTATTGAACTATTTGGTTCCCAAATATTTAAAGTTCTGTTGGAATTGTTTGGTATTGCATTTTGGTAATGCAAAGTCATTTTGGTATCTCGAAGATGAACTTTTCTTTAGATTGAAGTATTTTTCACCCTTAAATAGTTAAATTAATAGATTAAATTAATAAAGAATCAGATAAATTCAACTTTTTCAATGTTGAATTAATTGTTTGTCATTGTAAAAATCGCGATTTTTTTATTATTTGAAAATAAAAAAAAATCATAAACCAGATCTAAACTCTAAGGTAGGTAACTTAGTGAACTTTCCTCGACGATTTTCTTTCTTATTGTTTCTTTGAAAATATATTAAATCGATTTATGTGGGTTATCTAATTTTAGCTTAATTTCTCTTAAAACTTAATTCCGACTTGCTTTTTTCTGTGGAGTTCCAGAAAAAAGTAATAGAGGTGGGAAATATTTCTCAGCTATATATTACAAAAGATCAGGTTAATGATTTAATTGAAAATTAAAACAGGAATTCCTTTCTTAACTCATCGTTAATTTTTGGACCTAAATACTACTTACATAGACTTATTCAAATGTGGATATTTAACTATAATTATAAATTTAACAACTATACTGGTGAAAAGAGACCAGATATTTCAAGAAGACTAGGGCTGCCACAAAGATCCCGTAAGTGTCAAACCCTTTTGCTTTAGTATAGTATCTTAATATTGGAGATTCCATAGAAACAGTACCCTCTCTACTCAACGAACCAGAATGCAAAGCAATACATTGAGTGTACATATTCTGTGAGAGGACATAATTTAAAAAATTGCAATACATGTTCATTTAAAATGATGTTTATTTCTTGGCGATCCAATGAAAATGTACTTCTTATCTCGTAACGCGTTTCTAGCATAAGGAGTATGTAAGTACCCCAATATTCATGACAATTAAAAGTCTTTACCACGCCCAAATGTAATGAAGATTTCAATTAGTTACAATTGATCTGTTTCGCTTTGAATATATCTGTATTTATGCGTGTTTCCCAGAAATATTTGATATATAATACAGACAATATTATATACGGTTACATACAAAATCAATACAATACTAATTAGTTATAGATAGACCTCAAATACAATATTTAAAGTTAAAACAAACACAACTGACGAACCCTTGAATCTGCCGATAAAATCAAGCAACGTTTTCAATAGGGAAAAATTTCCACTATGTCTAAGAAAACTCTTTCAGCATTTTACTTACATCTTTTTCCAACCTCATCCTTGACATCTGTAGAACGTTGATCTCCAGCAAAGTGTTTATTATCCCGGGTAACTTTTAGCTGAGGAATGAAAGCAATGTATTTGTATGTGTACTTACGTTTCTGTGAATCGAAGTTTAAATGTAGATTCTGTTATTTTTCGGTTTCGTCTTTGTAAACCTCTACATTAAACTCTTAATAAAAGGTCTATTTAGAATAGAATATAACGATTTTATAGCAATGTTTTTTTTAAACCTAAAAAAAATATTTATTGCTCGTATGTTTATATTGTATTGTATCCTTCACCCTTCGTATGTTTGTTTGTTCACTTGGCATTTGTATGTGTGTGTGTGTATTTTGCATGAAAAAGGGTGTCGAACTCACATATCTCTTGATTTTTATATGAGTGGGTATATTGGATCATTCGAAATATAAAAAGCATATTTTATTTATGTTGTGGAAAATCTCAAATTACGTCAAAACAGTTTCCACTTTTTATAAAGAAAATAATTTCCGGTTCATGATTTTTTTAAATCCCATTTTCATAACCTTTCGTATACCATTTTATACAGCGATATAAATAGAATTTTTGACAAGGATATTGAAATGTATTATGAAAAGGAAATTTTGCGCTGTCATTGCGCCTCATTTGATATTCAAGAAAGAGTGCAAAATATCGTGGATGTTTTTTAATATACATATAAATATTTCAAAACACGTTTGTAAATTATCTAATTTTTTTGTGAAAACTAGTTGAGATTAATTTTTTCCGCTATTTTTTTAAAGGAATAACCCGCAAAAAGCCTCTACTTTTAGTTACTTGTCTGTAGGTAGGTAGTAAGGATAGGGAAGGTTATTGAGGAAAATACATCACAAACATCTAAACCAATTGAAAATAAATCTTTATTGAATTTATTTTGCAATAGGTGGGAATCGAACTCGGCGACGCCAGGGTTAGGAAAAACAGGTGGCTTTAGTTTGAAGCCATATTTATCTTTAACCCCAGTCAAAATTAGGACACACTATACTTGCATCCCACCTCAAAAAAATTAACATTCTAACTTGTTCATAATGCGCGTGTGGAGAGGAGGATGAGACTGCTGACCACATATTTATAATATATAACTGCCCCTTACTCCCTAACATCAGGTTCATTCAGGACATTCGGTCGGAGGGTTTGTCCTTCCCGCTGAATGTCAAACACCTTTTATCAATTAACTCCAAAAATATTAATAGGGCGATCATTAAACATGTAAAAAAGTATGGCAAAAACGTGTAACCCCAAATAAAATCATTAAAAAAAATTGTTTAATAAAATCACTAGTATGGCAGGTATCACCCAAAATTGGGCGCTTTACCAGTAAATTAAAAAAAAAGTCACAATTAGGTACACCTAGTGTAAATTACTTCAAGCGAAATGCTTTTTTAAAAAACAATAATGTTTTTTTTAAGAGATGTTTTTTCTCATTTTATAGAAGAAAAAATCTCTTTAAAAGAAAGAATAACCCGCGAAGCCCCTATTTTTAGAGGCTTGTCTGCAGGTAGGATAAAACACTGATTTTTTTAGTCTACTAAAAACTTGGACTCAAAAAATCAGTGTTTGATTTAACATTTAATACATAAATTAAAATAGAGTTCTCCAAATTAAACGCCAAATCTATAAATAATGATAAGGAAGTTGAATGTGAAAAATACCAACATCACAAATACCCAGAATCTTTCTTGAAATCTTTGTTTTTTTCAATGAGAAGTACATATCGCTCAAGAACGCTCTAAGAACGTCATAAATCAAAAATCGGCAATTTTCAGTTGTGCATGTTTTCGGAATGCCCGGAAAATGTACTATACCAAGCAAAAGCGGCATATTTTTAACTTAATATTTACCCACCACATGGCAGAAAATGTTGTTTTGGAATTTTGAAGAAAAGGTATTGTTTAATTATTTTTTTTAAATATACTAAATATTTTTCAAATGGAGAAAAAACCTTCAGGTTTTACCTAAAAAGATCTGTTGCACAGTAAAAAGTTCAATAAGTGGCTTGATATTTATTTTTAATACATTGTGTTTTATTTTTAAACCATAAAAACGTTCTCCTGAAAAATCTATTTTTTTTATTTATGACGTTCTTGAAAGGTGTGAGCGATATTTGTTACTTTTTTATGTATTTACAAAAGTACTTTAATTTTATACTACGACTATTTCTGTGAGCCTTAGCGGCTCATTATTAAAAGTAGGTATAAAATTGTGGTAGAGTGGGTTCGAATTCTGAAACTCTGACTCAAGAGTCTGCCACTACGGGACCACAACCCGACACATTTTGAGATTGGCGGGAATCGAACTCGCGGTCGAGGGTTTACCATACTACGCCACTGCGCATGTCAAAACCAAGGCACGTGTGTTGACTTGTGTCATTGCCAAGCCAAAATTCCGTGTATTAGGATAACAATTGGTTTCTCATCTACCTACCATAATCACCAGCAATTACTTCCTGTTTTTCTTTATGATAAAATGGCTTGGAAGAAGATTTAACTCAAACAATGAGATAATTGCCAAAACGAATGCTCAATTCGGAAAGTCGGAGAGTTGTTTTTTTTGTTTTTTTTTGTTTTTTGTTTTTATTTTTATTTTTAAATTGTATACGAATCTTACAAGTCTAAAAAACGTTGGATAAAGTGTATCGAGTTAAAAGGTGACAATTTTGCAAAACAAATATCTTCTTATTTTTTAATCCTTTTCCGCACCTAATACTGCATAGGACACTCCATCGTATTTACGCAGTATTATCTTACATGAAGGCAAGGTGATCACTGCGCTTCAGGGACCAGTCTAATCACTAATATATAATTTATTTTAATATTTTATAATAATGATTTTGTAACCCAGGACCTCCAGCACGGTATAAAGTACTCTAACCAGTACATCACAGAAGCAGACATATTCCAAAAAAAAAAATCATATTTATTATTATAATATGTATTTATTACTCTAATACGTACTTAAAATATTTTATATTACCCTAGACTGATACATGAAGCGCAGGATTGATCACCTTGCCCTCAAAATAACACTGCACAAACATGATTCAGTGCCGTACGCACCATTGGGTGCGGAATAAGGATTAAAAGAAGAGGAAGAAGTAAAAAATAAAATAAACGAATTTTACAAATAAAATTCGTATTTATTATATAGGCCAGGTATTAATCATACAGCCGTATGTAACAGTTACATATATTTGAACCCAAATTTGAATTTTAGAGCTGAGCAATTAGCTCGCTACAAAATATTCGATAAATACCGCTAATAATTGATATTTGAATAATCGGTGGGTATGTATGAGGCGTTGCATGAATTTGGAAGAGGCGAAGATTTTTTGCAAATACAGATTGGTGTGCCGTTCTATTCTCTCTGCCCACCCCTTCGGGAAGCAGCGAGATAGTTAGTTAGTTAGTTGCATATATGTGGAGGTCCTCACCATAAAGTTACATCTCTATAATAAGTAATTAAAAGTTATCACGAATTCTAGGCTGTAAAATTGTTATGTGTTGGTGCGATTTAATGATTTCATATTGGTTTAACACTGGATTGGTCACGTTTTCTCACAACTTTAACTAAGATTTTGATAGAATACGGTAAACAGAACAGATTTGTATTTAAAAGATTTTTTGTGCAATATTGGGAATGTATCTTTTTGGTGAGGACCTCTACATACCATATACAATAATAGAAAATGCACCGACCACCGGCCGCCACTGGTAGCTCCATTCATTAAACTTTAATTAAAATGTCGCCCACCAGAGAATTTTAAGGGTAAACAAACAGGAAAATAATCAAGATAATGAATAAAACAGTAAAAAATAAACGAAAAAAATCTTTATTTGGAATCCATTATTGCCAAAAAGTAGCCAATGATTCAATTTGCCCCCGTTTAAAAATATTTATAGAAATTGATAAAAGTAAAATAATTTTCTTTTTTTTTTACAAAATTTTGAGTAGGTCCAAATACTTGTTCACAAATCTGGATTATTTCCAATTAGAAGGTATTTTTTTACATTAATTTTGACATCTCAACATAGATGAAGAAGAATATGGAAGGTTACGAGATTGTAATTCAGGATTCGGACCTCACATACAATTGAAAGAGTTTCTGCTTAATACAAGGTTTCTTCATACCACCAAAGATGTCTCTAGTAATCTCTCGCATTCTGTGTATCGAGTTTGATCAATACATCTAGAAGTTTCAAGAATTTGAGTAGTGTGGTTATCAATCATGTGTAGAATTGAGTAAAGCAAATTGTGTAAAGTAATCACTTAAACCAGCCTATGACGGTTGTAAGAGCCATATTAATACCCAGACTTCCGTATTCTTCTTTATCTATGTTGAGATGTCAAAAATACATAAAACTTTTTTCTTCATTTCGTCTTATACCATAAGGCAGGCCCCTTTATGTATTTGGAAATTTTGCACAAAATTTTGTTCTCGGGTTGCCACCCATTACTTTTCAACAATAAGCAGTAAGATCAATGAAAATATATGATTGCATACTGTTTATACGATTCCATCACGTCGTTGTATAGCATCCATACCATTGTAATAGTTTATTGAATATAAATAACACCTTCAGGCAACAAGAGAAGCTGAATTTTTCTTCTTCTTCACGAGCCCTCTGACCTCCACTGCTGGATATAGGCCTTTTCCCCTTTTTTCTATTTGCTCCGGTCTGTTGCGGTTTGCAGTCAGTTTTTACCCTCCTCAGCAACTATGTCGTCGGACAATCTGTTTTGGGGTCTTCCGACACCTCTTTTGTACTCTCAAGGTCTCCATCGTAAAATTCTTGGGGTCCATCTTGTAGGGTCCTGTCTTGCAATATGTCCTGCCCAAGCTGCATTACTAACCTCTAATTTCCAGGATTTTTTGTGATTCCTCATGAAAATGCAGTAAATTTTATATATCAAATATATATTATAATTGCATAGGTCTGTCTTTGTATTTAAGTTTTACATATGTACAATAAGATTATCCTAATAGCAATATTCAGTCACAATGTGGACCAAAATAGTAGTCTCCAGCATCGTATATTTGATGTCATCATGCATAACTCCATAATGTGGACACAGCCACTACCCTCCGATCTATCATTCCTCTCATAGGCCAAGATTAGTCAGGCAAAAAGACATATAGCTATGTAGACATTACAACAAACCAATTTTTTTCCACTTAGAATTAGTCAGCGCAAATACATATAAATTGTACGTACAATGTTAAAGAGTTTGAAATGTATAATGTATAATCATGAGATGCCTGAATGTATAAAGAATGAAAAGACTCTAAAAGAATTTAAAAACAAATATTTTGTTTACTGTAAGAAGAAGTAAATATATCAATAATGTAAATTAAATGTAAAAAATAGTTTGTATTAAATGTAATGTAAGCCAACTAAGGAAATAATAATAAAAAATGTAGACTTTACTAAAGACACACATTTTTCAATAAGCTTGGATTTGTTTATTGATTGGGCAGTCACTTTGTGGTAATATGTATCCATTTTTAATTAATGTTTTACCTGGTCAATCCCACTATTTCTTGATATCTATTGTGACAGATCGCTCACTCCTTTCGACAACGTCATATATAAAAAATCGTCAATTTTCAGTTGTGCATGTTTCCGGAATGCCCAGAATATGTACTATATCCCAGCAAAAGCGGCATATTTTTAACTTAATATTTTTCCGCTACAGGGCAGAAAGTGTTGTTTTTGCATTTTGAAGAAAAGGTATTGCTTAATTTTTTTTTAATATTCTAAATATTTTATTAGAAAAAAAAATCAGATTTTACATCTGTTAAAGATCTGTTGCACAGTAAAAAGTTCAATAAGTGGCTTGATATTTATTTTCAATTCATTTCATTATATTTTTAAACTTTAAAAACGATCTCCTGAAAAATCTAGTTTTTTTATATTTGACATTGAAAGGAGTGAGCGACATGTCACCCCTTAATGTCCCAAAGGCACAACTCTAAAATTTAGACTTCGCTTCATATATGGTGTACGAATATGACGCGGAACGCATGGATTCACGTGTCACAAAAGATTTTAAGAAATAGTGGTACCTACCAAGTGAAACTTAAACGAATATGTTTAGAATAAGGCTAATTTGGAGGTTTTACATCGCCCATACGCAATTCAAATAACCAACTGAAATGTTTAGAAAATTTGTCACTAGATTAGTTAAAATGACACCAAACTTCTCGATCGATCAGTTTGAAAACCGCCTAGGTACTTTTTGAAAAAAAAATTGCAAACAAATAAAGTTTACAAGATGCACAAGTAAGCACACTAGCCAAGGATGTCTGCATACTTAATAACAACAAGAACTTTCACTCTATAGAGCATGGTTCATTTAAAGGAAATATTTTATATTAAGTTTGGTATGTATTAAAATGATGCCTGGTATGAATGACGTAAAGTAGAGAAAAGGCAATTGATATGGTATGGGCACATAGAACATAGAGAACCCGAACATATTGTAAACCAGGCGATTGCCATGGATCTTCCTCGAAAGATATCTAGAGACCAAAAAATTCATAGATGCTGCAGAAAGATAACATGATTCGAAGGTATGGCTTAGGTGACGTTGTATATGATAGAAGGAGCCAAAACCTGAGGATGATGAGAGCCAACTCCAACAGTCTACAAAGACGATAAGTTAAAGATAAGCATATTATGTATTGTCTTTTTTATAGGTAACCTGTTGAATTCTTCACTTATTTTTTCTACATTCTTATATCTATTTTTCTAAAGTATTGTTCTCCTAGCTTTATTTTGAACCATCTCTAATTTATTTAAATTTCCTTCATTTGCCAAAAATAATACTGTTGAGCAGTAATCTACATGTGGAATAATAAGTGATCTATAAATGAGTTATAATAATAATAATAATTTGGATAATTTGTATAGCGCCATTTTCGTAAAATACTACCTCAAGGGCGCTTATAAAGACATAGATAATAATAATAATAATAGGATGATGATGATAATGATATACAAAAAATAAATGGATTAAAACGTCGTCAATCGGTCTCGGGCCGTCGAGTCTGGAGCGGGGAAAAGATGACAAATTAAAACACCTTCCTCTTGATCCTATGGGCTGGAAAATGGCCAAGGTGTTGGGCAGGACGCCTTCTTGAGCGATGGTCGTCACGCTGGAGGGCAGCTTGTTGAGCTCCTCGTCATTGTGGATGGCCAACTTCCAACTTCCAGACTAGCACAGTCGGGTTCAACACAGTTCAAACGGGACTCCGCTTTTATCCTCTTTTGACGCCTTTACGTTATCAGACATGATTGTTTTGTCTCTGAGGGTTTCGTAGTTCGATTTCATCAAATTTAACCGTTTAAGCACACGTTCTAGGATCGTTATTGTCTTTGCACATTTTTATTGCAGTCATTTATTCCCGAGAATGTAGGAGTTTCGGATGAATACACAATGGTCGTAACGTACCCTTAAGGGACTAACACAAAGCACTTTTTAACGCCCGATGGCCACATGTGTTCATTCGGCACAGATTCTTAGAAATACACTACACCGTTTAGGACCGCATTGCTATATTGAACGACGCAATGATATTCTTGATGCACTTTCATCAGTTAACAGCTAACCTTTGTAAAATTATAACTTTTAACCATTTCAAGTTAACACTAATCACAATATTTATAGATGAGCAAAAAATTGCAGACTTGAGATGTAAATGTCCGGAGAAAATTAAATAAATGATGGAGCGTGGTTCCTCAGCAGCCGCGTCGGGCGCTCGAGGAACCCACACATTCTGTTCTGCAGTATTTTTATTTAACTTATTTCTTAATCTACTAAGAAAGATGGGATGGAGCAAGGAAGATTAAAAAGTCTTCTACTTTTTAATACATGTCTTTTTCAAATTCTTATCCGCACCCCAATGGTGCATAGGGCACTGCATCATATAAACAGTGTTATCTTGATTGTTAACACATGAAGGAAAGGTTATCAGCCCTCCGTTTCAGATACCGGTCCAGGTTTAATATTGAATAAATATTAAGAGTAAAAAAAAATCATAAAAAAAATATTTATCTGACCCCCTCATAGGAATCGAACCCGAGACCTCCAGAATGGTAGCCAAGCGTGCTGAGCGTGCTGCTATAGAAGCGGACTTTTATTAAGTTTACTTTGACTAAAAAAAAGAAACATCAGGAACATATTACAAAAAATTAGATATTAGGTACTTCAAGTTTTGAGGGATAGTAAGAAAACACAGTTAGAGATAAGTATAAAAAATTATTTTTATTTTATTATTATTATTACATACATTTTCATTTCTATCAGTAGTTGTTGTAATTTCCATTGTCATTATTATTATAATAATTAGGCGGCGGCGGGGGTCCACGGGGGGGCATCGGAGGTCTTCCGGGGCCGAAGCCATGGTGGGGGGGCGGAGGGGGTCCCCTCCAGGGCGGGGGCGGCCCCCTGGCGCCGGGCGGCGGCGGGGGGCCGAAGTGGGGGCCGAAAGGGGGGCCGGGCGGGCCGAACCCGGGGCCGCCGGGCCACATCATGCGCGGGGGCGGCGGCGGCGGGAGGGGGGGGTTGCTGTGCCCCTGCGGCGGCGGCGGGGGACCCATGTTGGGCGGCGGGCCCATGCCCATGGGCGGGGGACCCGGCGGCAAACTCATGGGCGGCAGCGGCGGCGGGGGGATGCCAGCCGGGAAAGGGCTGGGGCTGGGCGGGGGCAGCGGGGGGCCCGGGGTGGACGGCGGCGGCGGCGGCACCATCATGCCCATCGGGGGAGGGGGCATCGGCATGGACATGGTTACTGTCGGAGGGGCATCAGCAAACAGCTGATGAGGCCGGTCAGCGTGAGAAAGGGGATTCTGCGACGCCAGTAATCTAAAACAAACAAATAAATCAAGATTTAAATTTTCATGGGTCCTTTATTATCACATTTCGGATGTGTATTTTTTACGCATGCGGAATGCTGGCGATGGGATTTGATAATAATGTACATATATTTATGACCTTCTAAAGTAAGGGTCTGGTAAGGATGGTGAAAATTCAGACTCAGAAAGAATAAGTATCGTATATAGAGTATCCCTCACACTTGAGCTAAGACATACAAGTAGAGTAGTTTCAAGTAAACTAGATTACAAACAAGGACAGCATTTGGTCAAGAATGAGAGACTGTATTTACAATACACATATGTTGATTGTTTCATACCTTTCTGCGGCTGATCCGTGCCTCTCTCCCTTAACATCCTTCTTAAAGGCGTAGGAGACTGAAATGGGCCTGTTGCAGAGGTACTGACTGTTCATGGCCTCGATAGCAGCGTCACTCGCCTCAAACGATGCAAAGTTTATAAATGCAAAGGCTTTGGAATTTCCAGTGTCCGGATCTCGCATCACCTGAAATATTCATTTTTACATCAGCATGAAACTAGAAATTTACATTATTTTTTGACATCTCAACATAGATGTGTAAAGTGATCACTTAAACCAGCCTATGACGGTCTTTAGCCCCGTAAATACCGAGACTTCGATATTGTTCATCATCTATGTGGAGATGTTGAAAAATAATACAAAAAAAACTCCTATAACTCCAGATTTATGAACAAGGATTTGGACACACTAAAAAGTTGTATCTTTTGCATTATAAATTAAGAAACTTTGTTCTTGAATTACTAGAACTTCACTAGAGGCATCTATTGGTGAGATGTAAAGAAGCTTTTTACTAAGCAGAAACTCTTATATTTGAATGTGAGGTCCGAATCCTGGATTATAATCACATACATGAGAAACGCCAGAAAATACCATTTTCTTTTTATTACTTAAGCATATAATTTGACCAGATAATTAATTATCTGGTCAAATTATAAGCTTAAATAATAAAAATGAAAATGGTATTTTCTGGCGTTTCTTATGTGTGTGATTATAATCCAGGATTCGGACCTCACAAACTAATATAAGAGTTTCTGATTAATAAAAAGCTTCATTATAAATTAAAACTATTTGTATTTTGTTGTTTTTTTACATTTCTCAATTACATTTTTACATTATCAAGTCTTGATAAAGAAGCTGTTATCTTCGAAACCGGTATACATTATTATTAAGTTATAATGAAATATTTATAGTGATTTTAAAACAAAGTTACATTTTTATTTTAAATTAATGTGTCTTTTGATTTATCAATTACTTTGGGAGCGTAATCAATATTTCAATTTTGTTATAGTCTAAATTAACCTTTGGTGTCTGAAGAATTACTCCGAAAGCTGAGAAGGTGTCGTAAAGAAGCTTTTCGTCTACCTCGGGATCGAGATTACCAATGAAAATATTAGCTCCAACATCCAAGTTCTTTTGATGGGCAGAAGCTTTGTTTACTCGGATAGGTTTTCCATATAGCTTGATCATATTCATAATTTTGATAGCATAATCAGCATCGTCTTCCCCAAGAAACTCGACGAATCCGTAGCCTTGATGCATTTGTATAACCCTGTCCTTTGGCATGTGAACGTTTACTAAAAGCAAAAATTACATATTAGTTGACATATTATCTACTATGCAAATAATCGTTAATTAACAAAATTAATCTTCACTCACCCACGGGTCCGGCTTGGACGAAAAGTTCCCACATAAGACATTCTGTAACTTTGTCATCAAGACCGCCGACATAAATAGTGGCATCTGTAAAAATTAATGAAATATCAAATTGAACATTGTGTACAATAAGGTTATGAAAACACCGCTGGCGAAAATATTGTTTAAAAAATTAATTAAACACCAAAATACTTTTTTGTAAATAAAAACATATTGTCTACCTTGATTTCGCTCAGCTATCGGTCCCGCTGCCATGACTTGGCGGCGTTTTTACGAGCAAAACGCCAAAATTAAAACGTCAACTCTCAAATACAATAGTATAATATCGCCAATATAACTGAATATAACCACAGACCACAGATGAATTGTATGAATATAACATGATAATGTTGCCAGTTGCCATATATTACTAAATTTTTCTGCTGACGCATATTTTCTGTTACAGCGTTTTTCCCTTTCAGAATTCCAAATGCATGTAAATATGCTATGTAGAAATTTCTAATAAGGAATATTTTCCGCTGGGAAAAAAAGTAACATGATTTTTTTATAAATGTAGTTTTATTTATGGAATTGATGCACTTAAAATTCTAAAATAGGAAATCGCAAGTCAAAACCACCGCCGAAAATTCATGTTTACGAGGAGCCTCAATGTTTGTCAGTTGCCAAGTAACAATATATTTATTTTATAAATAAATATACTCTAGTTTATTTACTACCAAAAAAACTAGAGTATATTTACACAAACTTATCAGTAGAATGATATTTGTTGGAACCGAA
The DNA here is from genome assembly GCF_059751285.1 of Brachycentrus maculatus. NCBI lineage: Eukaryota > Metazoa > Arthropoda > Insecta > Trichoptera > Brachycentridae > Brachycentrus > Brachycentrus maculatus. The sequence continues at coordinate 589,370 of NW_028281116.1, read as the reverse complement.
AGGATGTTATATTTTTGTAGTAAAAATCAGTTTCGTTTAAAAAATGCAAAAGAGGCTTCCTAAGAATTTTCCATACATTTTTTTGGTTTGTTGTTATAAAATCCAATAGATAGATACTTATCCTCAGTTCAATAGTTCACTCTATGGTTTATTTTGTCCAATTTGTACTCTATGAAAATTAGTTAGTCTTTGGCAGTGTGATTGGGGCCGATTATGTCATGGCGCGTTTTGTGTATACCGCACTCAAATTTTAAAGATAATTTGTGATATAACTAGTTAATGAATGATTCAAGATACTGTTTGTCTTCTACTCCTTATATTTAGTGCGAAATATATCATTTTTAAGTTATTTCAAATGCTGAAACAATTGCAAATGGGCCTTCGCGCGTTCATGGTTTTAGCTTCTAAAGTATGGAGTTGTTTTTGTTATATGTTCAAAAAACAAATAAGAGCTGTAAGTCTACGTCAAGTTGTTTATGTTATGTTTTAAATACTTGTTTCTTTAGTTCTTAACGGTTATTTCGCTGTATATTTTCATAACATCACCGCGTGGTTGCTTTTTCAGGTAGCTCAACATCAATCTGTCAAATATGAAATCTATCCGTTGTCACCAGTTTCTCGACACAGGCTAAGTAAGTTATATTTGAATCGGCCGACAAAAACGAAGAATTAGTGATACACTCGAGTGAGATCATTAATAAAGTGTTCATTTCAGATCTGGTGAAGCGGAAAATGTTAGTTTTGGATCTCGACGAAACTCTCATACACTCGCACCATGACGCGATGATTCGGCCTACTGTGAAGCCGGGGACTCCACCTGATTTTACTCTAAAAGTCACTATCGATAAACATCCCGTCAGGTTCTTTGTGCATAAACGGCCACACGTTGACTATTTCCTCGATACTGTAAGTAATCACAATTATAATTCATTTGCACAAAAAAAGGCTTAGTAAACCCTTTCCCACCCTAATATTTTTTTCTACAAAAATAAACTTAAAATAAACATGAAATAATTTTTCAAAATTTTAATAATTATTTGGTTGTTATTTTAATCTACTTAGCTAAGAAAACATTGATAAAATGAATATGTTATAATTTTAATAAACAGTGCTTCAAAATGCACCAGTGTTTTACTTAAAATAAAACTAACTCATTTTTTTCTGATAAATCCACAACTGTATAATTTTACTGAGCTCATAAAATTTTATTGATTTTCTCAAAACAGTTACAGGTATGTAAAATGGGTAGATAACAAAATTCGGCATTGTACTTCAAATAATTTATCTGTAAAAAGTTAGTGTCGGAACTACAAGGATGTAATTTAAAAAAAATGTTTTTTGGAAAATAATGCCGCCACCACAAACTTTTTAAATTTTAATTCTTTGGTTAACATTATGTTCTACTCTTATCGATTTTTATATAGTCAAACTCAGATCTGTGATTGAGTTTGTCCACCGCATTTAATAAGTCTCAAATTGTATTAATGTTGATTTCACCCCTCATATTTTAATGTACAGTGATACCAACTTTATGTAAAAATATATTGTCATATTTATCTTATCTTTGAAGATTAATCATAATCTTCTTGGCCATGCATTATTTCTCAAATTTATAATTTTCTACTTATTAAAAATATTTGCCAAATCTTTCATTGTTATCTTTAAATTGGCCTTATTTCTTTTATAAATATTTATCTTTTAATTTACTGATTAAGTAGATGTTTTTATACATATATTTTTTTACAGCCGTTCATGTCTCAACTAATTTTATATTTATAGTCTCAAAACAAAATAGTATAGTAAAAAAAAATATAAACATATGTCTTGTTAAATACATCAAAACTCAATTTTTCTTATAATATTCCTTCCAGAAACAGAGGTACAGAGTTATATGATGGTCAATATTTTTTTCATAGAGAAAGCGTTTAACTGTGACTCACAACAAGTGGTACCCATGTATTGAACGGCAGTTTCATAGGCAAATCGGAGTTTAATCTAAACGATGACTAAATGACATTCTATGATTAAATGAAGGTTAAAAAAAATATATGAACTGCATATTGGTTTACTGTACTGTGCTATTCAGACTCTTCATCTGACAAAATTTTGCAATACCTCAGAACATTTTATAAAATGATTTTTTAAATATATATTGAAATATCTTATAACCTGTATAGATAGTCAACAGTAACCATTTAATAGTTCTTTGTATTTTTTTACGGGCAGATTTTTCATCAACTCCGATACTAATTAGGGTTGTATACTAGTCGCAATTAACTACAAACCCAATTCCGATCAGCACAATGTTTTTTGACGTCTCTCGCGCTCTACCAAAAGTAAGCAAATAAAACACTTATAAGCGTCTCCCGCTCTCTACCAACAGTTTGTAAAAGACGTTTTTAAGCATTTCCCGCAAACAATGTATGTATTAATAAAAATAATCACAATTCCTTTAAATTCAATAAAATTATTAATATTTTTTTCACATAAAATTTTCATCTGTTAAAAGTCGTAATTGGCAATTTTTTCAAGTACCTCTTTGAATAATGAACTGGTTGATCTTGAAGGTCCTATAATATTTTTTAAAAAATAAATTAATTTCTGAATAGGACAGAAGACCAACAAAATAATTAATTTTTGTAGTGTGTTGAAGGTGATCCAGCACTAGCAATTTTTATTTTAAATTTTGATTTTTCAATGACCGTGAGAAAGCAATGAATGTGGCGTAGCTGTGTAAAGCCTCGATTGCAAAACTGGATTGGAGTTCAGTTCTCGCCACTTGAGAAACGAATTCAAGAAAGATTTATTTTTAATTAGCCTTGGTGTTTGCGTATTTTATATATCTATCTTTCCCATCTTTACTATTCTATCTGTAGACAAGTCTTTTCGATAAATGCTTTGCAGATTATCCCTTTTGAAAATATAATATGAAAAAATGAGCTTCCACTATTCCAAAATAAATTAATCAATAAATGAAACTGACAAATTGCATGTTTATTCTCAGTTAAATACAGTTTAAGCTCTGCAAAGCAGTTATTTTTAAAATAAGACATTGCTAGATCACCATCAATGTAGGGATTTATTTAAGAAGACTTGCCAATATTAAATTAGTTTGCTAAAAAACTAAGTAAGTATATAAAATGGAAATAAATTTAAATCACACGGGGACAGAAAGATGATAATGGCATTGTGCCAATGTGTGAGACATGTTCTTAAATATCTTCTTCATTATTTGTGCTAGAATTTATGTCAAATTATCTTTATATACAACCTAAGTTATTGAAATTAGCACGCCCTCCAGATCTTAGTGCTTTTCAAGGCATTTATAAATATTTCAAACATTAATATTAAATAAGTTCGCGGATATAGTACGTCAGGTAGAAAGCTGAATAATGCAGATTTTTTACTCGCTTTATTATACCTCAGTTACCAGGCATGTCCAGTGCGTACGCATTAAAGGGGTGGTACCTTGAGATCGATCTTTTACACAGCTTTTTAAGATGCGATTTTTAAGATTGGTAATTGGTTTGATCACTCATATAAAATGGTTTTGCCAAGTGATTAATTGATAAGATCGTGGCTAGGTTTCAAAAAGCATAAATTTAGTATGGAAAAGTAAAGTGGAATGTCATATGAATTTTATTCGTTCCGTAAAAGTATTTGTATGCCGCATTGTTTGTAATCCGAAACCAGTTTTCTCATAAGAGATTATATAAAATGGCCTTTTATAACAGCACTTTATAATAAAATTATTACAAAATATTGATATTTGTTCAGATTTGCTCGGAATAGCTTCATAGATTCCTCAAATTGCCCAGAATATTTCCGATTGACCCATCAAATTGACATCTATATTTTGCTTTACACTTTGAATTTTTTTTTATCACTTCTCAACAGTTTTTGAAGATTTAATACAGCAGGACCTCTTTAATCCGAACCCCCTCTAATCCGAATACCCACTCATCCCTTAATTATATGCCTTGAATGGTAATATTCCTGTGCTAGCAAATATGCTTTTATGTTAATCAAGAGACAAAGCGTTTTACTTGTCATTAAATAATTCTCAAATAACTAAAATCTTTGATTTCTGTAAAAACGATGAATAAATACATTTGAAATTTCACAATACATATTAGTTTTATTTGATAAAATTACCCTACAGATTCTCTGTACTGTAATACAAATGCTTTACTAGTCCGAACAGAGGGTAAATTTTCGGCATTCGTATTAAATATTGCTGTATTAAAATTGTGAATTTTCTTGTTTAGGTTTCACAGTGGTATGACCTGGTTGTCTTCACAGCCTCTATGGAAATATATGGAGCAGCGGTTGCTGATAAACTTGACAATGGAAGAGGAGTCCTCAGACAGCGCTTCTACAGGTCAATATTTTATATCACTCCTAAAAATAATGCTTAAATATAACAAATTTTTACTAACGTCCATAGAATTTGCTAGATTAGAAAATATTGGTTGATCGGAAAAAATACAAATTAAATAACAGCTTTATACATTAGAGAAAGTGTCGTTATATTGAAGAGAGAAAAAAAATATGTATTGAAATCCATATAACACCAGGATAAGGGAAATATGAGAGGTCGAATAATTTCAATTATCAAAGATAATGAGTGTAGACGTGATCTGGGTATACAGGAATCCGGTTTATTTGATAAAAAACTAACCAATTAACCATTAAATTAGTTTACTTTGTTATTGCTTTTGAAATGATAAAGCAAATTGGATTCACTTTAAAAACTTACTTAACCCTTATCGGTCCAGTGTATAATCTCATTCGACATTGATTTTTTCCTCGTAGGTCCCATGTCGATTGTCATTCGACATATTTTTCTTCATTTGTATTACAGTAGACGCTCTCCCAACCGGCCTTGACGCGACCAACCCAGGGCCGGATAACGAAAAAGCCGGTTAAAGAGAGGGTAGTCAAAAACACATTTAAAAAAACACCTTCGCAAGGAAGGAAAAAAATAAAAAAATTTCAAAACACTAAGAAAACAGAACTTTTATTCTGTATTAAAAACTGACGAAAAATTAACATTTCACAAACTGTAAAAAATATGTACAGAAAAAACCACACATCAATTGGATGTCCTATAATGGATTAAAAAATTATTTTATTTTCTACTGCTTCTTGAGTTGAATCGACTTTTTAAAAGCGTAGTCACACCATTTTTTTTATGAACATTACATCTAGTTGCTACTTGTCTGCGTGTATTTTGGGCGCGGGGCATTTCTAGAAGAGGCTGGTCAAAGAGGCGCCGAGTAAGAGAGCATCTACTGTATGAAGTTAAAATTCAAGCTCACAATTTTTTTCTGAAAAATGAATTTCTGCCCATTGGAATGTCTGCCTGGAATTATCGTTTTTTTTTGGGATCGGAAAGGATTTAAACGTGTCAGTGAATTCATTGGGCAAAGAATTTATGCGGTCGGCAGGGCCTTTTTTTATTTGTTATTATAACATCATTATTTAATATTTCCTGATAACGATCTAGATATTTGGCGATTAAGATGAATGAAGTTGGGATAAACGGAGTTCTACTGTATTTGTTCTGTTTAAGTTTTAGAGAAATATATTTAAATATATAATAAATGTATATATTCCGCTATTGCAAGTCATTTTATACCAGCCGGATGAAACTTCTTTGTATTCTGTAAAATTTGTCAGCATTTTTGTGTATGGGATGTTAAGCTAATCGTGTACTTGTTTGATTTCCAAGTTTTGTTTATTTTTGTGGCTTCTAGCAAATTAATTACACGGCAGTATTATGTTTTCACTTGCTTAAGCATAATGTATCGCTCAGAACATTGAAAGTGAATGTGTGCTATTTTATTTTAACATTATTTATTAAAATATTTACATTTTCAATTTTGTAAAAAAGTATGTTAGGTATATGTGGAAAGGAATTAAAAGTAAAATGATCTACCGTTGAATTATTTGGTTTAATAATAAAAAACAATCTTCTTTTGTTATTAAAAAATTAAGTAATATTCTTCTTCTTCAATCCTTCATCTGCACCCGATGGCGCATAGAGCACTGCATCATATAAATGCATTGTTTTCTTGATCGTTAACACATGAAGGAAAGGTGATCAGCCCTCCGCTTCAGGTACCAGCCCAGGGTAGTGTTGAATATATATATTAGAGTAAAAAATTCACTTATATTTATTTGAACCCCCTCTGGGAATCGAACCCGGACTTCCAGTACAGTAGCTGACCATTATACTACGGAAGCGGAAGCATAATATTAGGATAGATGTACATTTTTTAATTGCAATTTCCTTGGAATGTAACCTCCACGGATACAGAAGGAAGACTACAGCATTTTTTTGGATTTATAAAAGAAAATTCTGTATTAATTTCTTTATAAAGTTTATTTATTTTATTTTTGCATGTTTCTGTTGAATTGCAGGCAACACCGCATCTTCATTCCACACCCAGGGGGAAAATTGCATAAAAGTTATGTATTTAAAAGCGAACACGTAGATCCTGCGCCTTACTATGTTGTTCTTGCACCGCCTGATGTTGCAACATACGAAGATTTAACACGGCTGATTTTATTTTACAGGCAACACTGCACTCCCGAATTTGGTACCTACACGAAGGATCTGTCTTCCATATGTTCTGACTTGAACAGGATCTTCATCCTAGATAACTCTCCCGGAGCTTACAGAGGATATCCGGGTGTGTTTTTGCTGATTTCAAATGAGTAACTAAAGTATTAAATTAGCCATAGTATCAGGAGAAGAAAAGGGAAGGTTTAACATAGAATAAAGTGGATTTTATTCTCCATACCCCGTCACCCAGACAGGTGCCGTGGCGTAGTTGGGTAGACGCTCAACTGCGAAACTGGCGTCGTGGGTTCGATTCCCCCCAAGTAAAAAATACATTCAGGAAAGATTTATTTTCAATCGGTCTGGGTATTTGTGTTGTATTTTTCACATTTACCTTCCCTATCCTTACTATCCTAACTACAGACAAGCCTCTAATAGAGGCTTTGCGCATTATTCCTTTGGCTTTGTTCATTTCAAATGTAATTATTATCTGGTATCAGACACATACCTAAATAATAAATGTCCTATTTTTATGCCATAAATATACAACCTAAATTAGCATTACTGATTTTATTTAAATGTTTTTTCTGCTGGTCGAGTTAAAACATACACACTATTTTTGAATTTATTATCGGATTTTTAGGTGTGTCTTTTTACTGACTGACAATAAAATTAAAGAATACTTTTATTTAGTTATTATTTTTATCATTATACTTATCAGTCTTGAAAACAGGATATTTTACCATGTTTTAAAAAAAAGTGTCCCAGTTATTATACTTTTAAATCAAATTCTTTTTTAATTTTAAAATATTACAAATACCATTAACAACAAAAAAAAACTTAAAATGTGTTAAAAAAGAATGGTCTGTTCTTTATGGATGTCTGTATGTTTTTATTTTATATACGCAATATTTTCAGACAACGCGATACCCATAAAGTCGTGGTTCTGTGATCCCATGGACATGGCGCTGCTAAATTTGCTGCCCATGTTGGACGCCCTCCGCTTCACGCACGACGTGCGCTCAGTTCTCAGCAGGAACTTGCATCTGCACCGGATTTGTTAGCACACACCCACGGGACAAAGTAAGAACATCATTTCGTAATACAGTAAGTCCTCTACTTACGTGATTTCGACTCGCGTGAATTCATACTTACACGATGTCAATCTTATTGCGTTCATTTGTCGGTTTCAGGAGAGCAGCTGTGGTAATGAATGATCTGCTGCCTTGTATCGGTGAATGGGTCATCAGATGGTGGCTGGAGGGTGGACCACTGTGTCGAGTGTGTCGTGTGCTGGTGTGAGACGTTCAGTGAGTTGTCCCAGCTTTAGCGTTATATTGACATAATAGTTTAGATTCTAATAATATTATGATTGTGTTTGTACGCTTCAGAATGTGTTGGTACTGCATACAATCCCATACCAATGTTGTGCTACATAACTAAATTACCAAGCGTATACGACAGTTAGTGTTCAAAAAATATATGGCGAACGTGTGGCCTGTGGCAATGACAAAACTCACTTTGTTTTCGTAAGTTATTTTTGTTTTTGCCTAAATATCAGTGTTTTTAATACAGATTCCTTAACACTCTTTGGACGGGGAAGGTATTTCTACCCGTTCGGTCGATTGATGCTTAAGGACGAGAAGGGTATTTTTACCTAATGCGCCGGCCTCATTTCAAAGTCAGAATAGAAGGAATTACATATTTATATGTTTTTATATGAATATTATATACCAACCTCTTTGTTTAGTTCTTTGCCAGCAGGCGTAAAAAACACCCGTCCGAAATGTGTTAATAGCGTGTTATGAATGATATGTTTATAATATGTGATTCAAAAAATGTATGAACAGAATAGATTAATCATATGTACAATATGAATGACTTCAAAAATAAAGATAATAGGTGAGCACTTTAGCACTCATGTGTCGCCATAGAGGTTTGCGGTATTACTTGAGTGCTGCCGCAACGATGTCAGGAAAATAAAGTTTTATTTCTCAATGTTTTTAATAAATAGATTTTTTTTAAACTTTTGAATATAATATAACCAAAATCATATTACTACGATTGAATAGTAATAAATTATGGAATTTTAATGAGTTGGCATTATGCACATACCAAAAAACTCTCAAGTGCAAAGGGTCAATAGTACATAGTACTTTTTTATTTTAAATCACCGTTATGTATCTTTTGCACCTGATTTTATAAATATATCATTGGTAAGAAAATAATTTTTGTTCAAAAATGTCATGCTGTAATTCCCCTTCATGTTCCAGAATAACGAGTATCCTCTTACCACCTTCTTCTATAATACATTACTTCTAATTCATAGACTGTTTAGGTCATTCGTTTGGTTCAAAGTTATCAATGTTTTTGTAATGCCTAAAAAAAAAACAATATGCAAATATTTTTCAATACAAATTTTATTAAAATGACAAAAATTATACGCAAGTTTCATAAATTTTTAAGTTCTCCAGAATTAAGATGCTTAGATGATTCATACTGTCAAAGATAATCTATTCTTTGTATTATTACGATTTGTTTAAATAAAATATTATATGTAACACTACCCTTTTCTTGAAAGTCTAAATTCCCTACTATTATTTCTGCATCATTTTGTTGTAAAATATCAATTTATTCATTCTTATTACACAGCATGGTTACAAATAGAATACTAGGCCTAAATTTGACAAAAAAAATAGTCACTTATCATTTGTGCCCCATGCATTTCATTTTAATGATTATTTTAAAGGATATTTCAAATTCAGTTAATGCAAATGATTTTAACAACATTTTGTGTGTGTCCAAATACTTGTTCACAAAATCTGGATTATCTCCAATTACAGGAGTTATTTACATATTATTTTTTCACATCTCATCAAAGATGAGGAAGAATATGGAAGTCTGGGCATTTTTAGATGTGAATGTTACACGTGTGTAAAGTGATCAGTTAAACCAGCCTATGATGGTTGTCAGCCCTGTAAATGCCCAGACTTCCATATTTTCTTCATCTTTGATGAGATGTTAAAATAGAATACAACTGATTTTCTTTTTTAACAATAAATTTTTAAGCATATCAATGAATACTGTGGAAATTTTTCAGTTGAATGGTATACATAATGCATTTTCTTAATGTTATCCCTTATATTAAGTTCTATTCCCAGTGAGAACATGTAATCTTATCATATCCCTTGCCACTTGCCAGCCGTTAAAGGTGTCCGCTTTGTAAATTTTGACCTGTTATGATGAAAACGGTGCGCGAAATGTTTCTCGATCTCAGAATAGAATTACAATTCCAATTATAACCGATGTATGCAATGAGCCAGGTTTAATATAAGTCAATGAATGGGTGATGATAAAGAATTTTAAAACGTCTTTTTTTAATCAATTGTTTCATACCTTCATTGTATATTCTCAATAAGGAAAATTCAGTCTTGTAAACCCCACGAAAAATGTTTTCCTTAAACATTGCATAAATAATTGTAAAGTTATATTTCTTTTAAGTTTTTCTTTTCTAAGTTTGAAAACCATTTGTATTAAAATAATATTATTTCCAGAGAAAATATAATAAACAACAGACTCTTGATTTACCAGCATCGCTTTAACTGGGAAGCAGTTCAACCGGGATCTTTGAAAAAAATCTTAAATTTATATGTAAAGTCGAAAATGAAAACAATATAATATGATTGATGCAACAAAAATAACACAACAGAAGTTGACAGTTGTTTTAACAAAAGAAAACAACTGTCAACTGTATCTTATGTTGGATTTATATGCCGGTCGTGTGATAGGGTTAACTAACCCTATCTAGATAAAGAAATAAAAAAAATTCACTTCATGTATGTTTAAGAAAACACATTTTATTTTATGATGACTAGTTTCGGAAGCTAAGCTTCCATCTTCAGGTCTAAATGTAAACTTACTTATAACCCTTATCCGCACCCAATGGTGCATAGGGCACTGCATCGAATTGACGCAGTGTTTTATTGATCATTACTTACATGAAGGCAAGATGATCACTCTCGCGCTTCAGGAACCAGTCTAGGGTAATATTAAATAAATATTACAGTGTAAAATCACTAATATTTATTTTCACCCCCCTGGGAATTGAACCCGAGACCTCCAGCACGGCAGCTAAACACGCTGACCATTACACCACGGAGGTGGACAAAATTCAAGTGGTAAAAAAACAAGTGTTTTCTTTGATAATTTCAACGTGTCTTATCACAAAGTAAATGCCGAAACAATAACTAAAATATGTATACGATAATTCTTTTTGTATTTTTGGATCAACCAGAATATTTTTTTCACTATCCATCCTGGTAAATTGAGAGTACTGTATGTGAAAAACATACTTTTTTTACTTTAATTTTATTACATAATATTTTTAAAGTTTTTAGAGTCCTTGAAATTGTCTTTTTATTCTGACACTTTGGCTGTATCAAATTGATTTGAATATTTATTATGCTTAAAATCAGTCGCCATCATGTAATATTACTGTCTTTTTGGATATAATATTGCTCTTTTATCGAAATTTGACAATGTTTTAAACAATTGTGTCCAAATAAATGGTGCTAAGAATGGCGACTAAAGATCAAATACTTTAATATGTTGATACGCTCCCTTATCCTGTTGTTTCCTGGAAGTGCAAAGCGACTCTGTAGACTGTCATCTATTGGGAAGCCATCAAATACTTCAATAAGGTGATATAGAATGTTGCTATTATTACCAACTGACAACTGCGTAGACATTTTACTTTAGTTTGTGTGACAGCTATCAACTTATTTTTTATGCTTAGTTTTTGACTAAAGTTTATCATGGTTTATTAAGTATTCTATGTTGAATTTAAACTCTCAATCCTTTTTTTTACAATATGACTAGTTATTGTTTGTGTAAATCCAATAAATATATATATATAGATCTAATTTTCAATAGTAGACAGGTAATTGTATTATTTTTATTTTCACTAGCAATGCTAGATTACTCTCTTTGCAGTGCTTCATTGTTATTTCCGATTCTAAATTAAATCAATATACTTTTTTAAAAATTACATAAAACCAAATTCTTTTTTACAGCAAACATTCTTTTAATATAATTGATGTATACCTCATTATATGTACTGTTGATCTAAAGTTTCTAGGCAATCCTGTACTTTGCCTTACAGCCCGTACTATGAGGATGCATCATATTTATTTTAATGAATTATTACGCTACTTGATGTTTTATTTACTACAGTAAAATTATTAAACTGGCCTAGAAACAATTCCAATGTAAATCCAACAAAATTTAAGGGCGATTATAAAATAAACATATGGAAAATAGCTAAAAAAATATGTATGATTCTAGATTGAAACACAAATTGATATGTATACATATGACTCTTTTTTTAATCGGTTATTAAAATACAGCAGCAAAATTCAAACATCACTGTGTTTTATTTGATCAGAATGAAGGAATGTTCATCCACTTTCTAAATAACTTTAAATAAACAATAAAGTTAGATTTTTCAATTGTGCTGTCAAACACACAATGTTTATGTGGTTGAGAGTCGGGTAATCTAATTTTTTACAAATAAATATAGAACCAACATAATTGTACAAGACGGGTATTTTTCTCAACAAATTGTCTTTATACATGCGGAATTTATGTTTATTTTATGCTAGTCCTTAATTGAAAAAAATATGAGAAGTCAAATCTAACGCAAAATACTTAATGATGCACTATAAACAACTTAAATTTACAAACTAAATACTGCTCACTCCTTTCAACAACGTCATACATCAAAAATCGTCAATTTTCAGTTGTGCCTGTTTTCGGAATGCCCAGAAAATTTACTATATCCCAGCAAAAGCGGCACATTTTTAACTTAATATTTACCCGCTACAGGACAGAAAGTGTTGTTTTTACATTTTGAAGAAAAGGTATTGTTTAATTGGTTTTTTTAAAATATAAACTTAATATTTTCAAATGGAGAAAAAAAATTCAGGTTTTACCTAAAAATATTGCACAGTAAAAAGTTCAAAAAGTGGCTTGATATTTATTTTTAATACATTGTATTATATTTTTAAACTTTAAAAACAATCTCCTAAAAAATCTAGTTTTTTTTATATATGACGTTGTTGAAAGGAGTGAGCAATATGTCATTAGTCATTACAACTGCACAAAGTATGATAAGAATGGGTAAAATTATCTTTTAACTGATAAAAATATAAGAATAAGCACAAACATGTTTTGAAAAATGTGAGGAAAAAAAACACAGACAAAAGTACAAAAAAAAAAAAACACTGTTGACATAACTACATGTTGAAAATGGCTGTGATGAGTAGAGAATCTCTGTCCACAGATGTCACGTAAACGTGTTTACATGGTTGTCCCCTATGTTTTTGTGTATTGACATATTAAAATATTTGCTGACATTTACTTAAATTTTGGTTGAGAACATTTTTTCACTCAATTATTGAAATTATTTTATTTTTACAAATAATCGTATTTTTATTTTATTAAATATAGTATTTTTTGTTGTCAATTGAATAATTTTTTTAAATTGTATTTATTTGGTTAGATTTTTCGATTTTTTTTTGCCCCCAAATAAAACTCAAATGTTTTTTACAAGCTCATGTTGAGTTTGGTAAAAATGAGATTGTCGCCTCTATGCATATTATGTGAAGCTGTTGTTAAAAATAAATCTATGGTTAAATTTAATTAAACCACATTTTGAGTGTGTCCAAATACTTGTTCACAAGCCTGGATTTTCACCACTCGGGAGAAATTAAAAAAAAAAATGTATTTCAACATAGATAAAGAAGAATATGGAAGAGTTATTTACATCCAAATAAAAGTATCTCTGCTGAATACAATATTTCTCAATCCAACATAGATGGCTCTAGTGAACTCACATATACAGTGTCATAATATTAAGGAAATATGTAAGAGTTTAAAAAATTTGAGTGTCTATCATGGGTCCGCCTCCGTAGTGTAATGGTCAGTACGCTTGACTACCGATCTGGAGGTCCCGGGTTTGATTCCCAGGGGGGGTCAAATAAATATGAGTGATTTTTTCACTCTAATATTTATTCAATATTACCCTGGACTGGTACCTGAAGCGGAAGGCTGACCACCTTTCCTTCGCGTGTTAACGATCAAGATAACACTGCATTTATATGATGCAGTGCCCTATGCACCATTGGGGTGCGGATAAGGGTTGCACGTGTGTAAAGTGATCACTTAACCAGCCTATTACAGGTCATGAGCTCTGTAAATACCTAGACTTCCATATTCTTCGTCATCAATATTGAGATGTCAAAAAAAAATGTAAATTTAACCTTTTGAATTTTGGCATACTCTCAACATAAATATTTTTTATTTTATTAATTTGCTGGTATCCAAATAATTGTTTATTATTATTGCATATGTGAAATGGAAAACTTCGATGTAAGAGATGGTTTATATATATCTCTGATTGTTAAAATATAAGGCCTCTTTTCTATGTAATAATTTTTCTCATATGAGATGAGTTCTTGAAGAAAATTGAAGTACAGTAAACCCCCTTACAGTGTTGTCATAGGTACCCCTTTATCTAAGGGAATTTTATAAGGGGTTAATGTTTTAAATTGTATTTTTACATTTTAACTAGCAGAAATGACTGTAATGAGTCATGTAAAATTGAAATACAATTTAAAAACATTAATTTCCCTATAACGGGTGTCGGGTTGTGGTCCAGTAATTAGTGTCGCGGACTCTTAAGTCTTTTCGGTTCGAACCAACTCTACCATAATTTGATACCTATTTCTAATAATGAGCCGCTTAGGCTAACAGAAATATTAATATAAAATTCTCTTTTTTATAAAAATAAAATAAAAATGGTCTCCTCTGATAACGCGGTACCTATCTCTGCGTCATAGGGGTGTTTACTGTAATTCCCTTTCATGTCTTGTGCTATAAGGGCGACAAATTGTTTTTTTGTTCTTTCACAAAGTAATCTTTAGCAATAAGTATGTCATGTAAAATGTACAGTTGGTATACATTTAATTAGGTAATAATTATAATTGTGTTTTCTTCTATGAGAATTAAGAAATGCACCATTAGAATTTATTGTAAATACTTTTATATATCTGTTGTTGAAGCAACTTGTTTTTCTTTTTTTAAATGTTATGTCTTATTTTGTTTAGTGCGTAAGTCCTATTAGTTTTAATAAAAATCCGCAACATGACAAAGTTTTTCTATATTTCTGGTTTTCCTTTACATAATATCACTATTCTATTGCATTTATAGGGTAAGTGTTTTACACATTTATTTTAAGGAAAAGTATCTCTTTTATATTTTAATATGAATACATTATGGATACTGTATTCGGGATTCAATTCTCATTTTCATTACTAAGTAAAATGTATACTTTTTGGCTATGTACATAATATGTTTTGGACAATAAAAAAAAATCTTTTTTGGATTTTTAAAAGTTATTTGCTCTGTAAAAAGAGTGTTTAAAAAATGGGCTACTATTAATAAAATGTATTAAATATTTTTATGATCCAATCAAAAAGTTTTGTACTGAAATTTCTTGCCGCTACTGCATTTTATATGATAAAACAACTATATAGCTTTTTTCCAAATTTATTTTATCTGACCGGTGAAGTTTACAACATCATCACCAGTCCGATGATGTCGGTAATGATGAAACCCGGTTACCGGTCGAATAAAATAAAAGCGGAAAAAGTTATTTAGTTATGTTTTATTACATTCTTAAAAAAATGCATATTTTGAGTGATTTCAAAATTCTGTTGTGATGGCCAAAAATGATCAGTGCCCCTAAATTAGATACAAACACTGGTCAAACTTAAAAATAGGAAAATCAAGTTTTTAGTCTGATTAGCCTAGAATTTTCACTAATATTTATTCAGTTTATGTTTCTAATATTATGTATTTAGCGCTAAAAAAAGTTTGATATGGGGGCACATATTTCCTTAAGACCCTTAACATTTCACTTGGCAATGGAAATGCTGATTATCCATTGTTTATTAATACAATATTGAGGTCATTCACTTTGAGTGTAATAAAAATGTATAGTAAAATTCTCAGTGTAAATTGTATCAACCGAGAAAATGTCTGGTAGTGTATAGTAAAATGTTGGTATCG
Organism: Brachycentrus maculatus; assembly: GCF_059751285.1. NCBI lineage: Eukaryota > Metazoa > Arthropoda > Insecta > Trichoptera > Brachycentridae > Brachycentrus > Brachycentrus maculatus. Next base: position 573,673 of record NW_028281116.1, on the reverse strand, counting down.
TAACCGAAGTTATCCTTTGGTTAGTTTAATGCGGAACTATCCGATTGTAATGTATGAGAGCTACCTTTTTGAAACATTATCCCACCAAAAGTATGAACAGCTATTAGTGCGATGTTGGAAATAGGAGAGATTTGAACGAATTTCATTGAATTACGTTAGTGTCAAGAAGATAATTGTTGGCACTTGAAACATTTGTAATTCTAAAAAAGTAATCTAAAATATGCGGTATTTGTGTAGAATCGTAAGAGTTGGATAATTTCTGAGAATTGTGGCATTAACTTGTGAATGAAGCAATAATCTTATGTTTTTCATAAATGGTACAAAAGTTTGCCATACGGTTTAAAGTTTTCAAACTGTTATTTATGTAACTTTGAAAAATGTACAATTGAGATTTAAATATGTCCACTGCTGGTGGTCTACTGATAATTTTATCTCATAAATTGATAGCTAAATAAAATTGTAAGAGTGGAAGGTATCGCTACTATTAAATGTACAATCATTTCTTCACTATTCTCACTCTTATGGACAAAATGTAATAGCCTCATTATTGACAATAAATATTTATGTGTATTTTTAATGGTTTTTATTTCTTTTATTTTTTTTTAAAAATACTTTTGGCCTTGGTTTAGTTGCAAGTCATTTTTGATACTGATCACCAGACTTAACCATCCATAAAATGGATATGGATACAACATATTTTTTTGGTTACACTATAGACGCAATTATACTTAGCGTTATATTTAGAGTAACCCTCTGCATTGACAATTGTCAGTCGCATTACAGGGGTCTCGTATGAACACGTAATTGTCATTTCATGTATCTCAAGATGCATAACAAAAAATGCATGTATCCATTTGAATGAGCACACCTTGTAGTTATAAATGAAGAATTTTCTCTAATTCATCATTTCTGGATGGGGCTGCTTTTGAAATAACACAATTATCCTGTCTAAAGTTTCCAACTAAGCATTGAGCCATCTACTCGTTGTCTGTGATTATCCTCAGTATCTTGGACATCAATCAACAACAAAGGTTAAATGGTATTTTCAGCGTTATGTATGGTAAAAATAGTATAAGATGCCTATTTCAAACTGACCCCTTCATATTAATAAGACATCTCGCTGACAAAATATGTTACAACTTGTCTAATTCATACAAGCCAATAGTAAAATATTACATTTAATAAAATAATAATTTTATTAATTGATTCGGCAGTCACTTTGTGATAAAATCTATCCATTTTTAATTCAAGTTTTACATAGTAAATACCATTATTTCTTAAAATCTATTGTAACACACGTTTTAATGCATTCCGCATCATTTTTATACAGTATTTGAAAATGATGTGGAATGCATTGAAACACGTGTCACAATACATTTTAAGAAATAGTGGTATCTAAGTAAAAACTTGAATTAAAAATTGCATTTATAGTTTTTTTTTAATCTACTTGGGTAGGTCCGTGTATATAAATTTTGATTGTCCGTGTGCACATTACAATGGACTGTCCTGCTAGTTAATGCATTAACAAAAAGCCAATGGCAGAGCTGATCCAGCACGCCAGTAGTAAGGGAAGCTATTTACTCCAAAACTTAGAAACCGTTCCAAGTTCACTTTGGATAGTCTTAATATCTCAAATTGGCTATTCATATGAAACCAATGGGCCTGGCTATCCGAGTGGCTTACTGAAATTTCTTGTGCAATGCATTGCGTAAATGACGCACAACGGATTTAAAGTTACGAGTACTTCATGTACGATGCGGCAATAAATAAAAACCTGTAAAATAAGAATTGGAATATTTCAATAAAACAATTTTAATTAGACATTCTGTTTTCTTTCATTTCACCACATTTTAATTACAAATATTTTAATAAAAAAATCTTACTTTACATAAATACACATAAATCTAGTTTTATTCAATGGAAATCAGATAACAATTATTACAAGAAGCATACGGAATTTCACTCAAAAATAAAATGGAGTTTAAAATTAATTGTATCACATACTACATACATATCTGGTAAGTAATAAATTCGTGCTAGACTCATTTAATTTTTATTAATTCATTAATATCAACATTTAAAAAATACCACCTTTTATGAATGCAAAATGACTTTGTGTCGGGTTGTGGTCCCGTGGTTAGTGTCGCGGACTCTTGAGTCAGAGTTTTTTGGTTAGAACCCACACTACTTCTACAATCTGATATTTTAATTTTTGTAAATAATAAAAACACAAATATTCCTCTTTTCTTTCATAAATTAGTACAGAATACAGTAATAATATACGTATTAAAAGATGTTTAATATTTACAAATAAGACACAAATTGGGTTAAATTGACGTATACAATCAACATAACAAATTCTGACTTGAAAATACATCATGGCACTGAAATATGCAGTCACTTACAAGATGAAAAGAAAAAGTATTTGATTAGTTCGACCCGATCACCATGGTGCTAAAATATACCTCTATAGCACCAAGTATTTGGTTTGCAATATTTAAAAATTAAAATGCAGCTTTTTTGTCGAGTATTTAATATCTGTTAAATATATAGAATATAAAAATATCTTTTAACACACTAAGGACGGGAAAGGTATTTCCACCCGTTCGGTCGATTGATGCTTAAGGATGGAAGGGAATTTTGACCTTTTGTGTTGGCCTCATTTCAAAGTCAGAAATTAAGGCATTACATATTTAACGTTTTTATTTTGAATATTATGTACCAATCTCATTGTTCAGGTCTTAACTAAATGTACGTAATTATCGATTCCCGTCGCCAGCGGTCCGCAGGCTTAAAAAACACCCGTCCAAGTGTGTTAATTAATACAGTTAAATAATAATTTCGGCTGCCACTATGAGCAGATAAAATATATCTTTGTCTCGCTCACATCACATAACAGAAAAAGAAACTTGAATGCTCATGTTAAGAGAGATATTTAATTCAAGAAAAGTTTGTTTACTTATTTTATTAGATATTGCCGTCTCACTATCAAAAAAGTCTTTTTTGTGTTATTTAAATAAACAAAAAAATCAACAGTTCTCAACAAAATATTTTATAAAAATAGTAAAAATTAAAAAAGTAATTTTTGTTATACGACATGTTTCAGATGCTTAAGATTGAGTTAATAAAATTGATTTTCTCAAAACAAGAATCTTGGCTCAAGGGGCATCATAGGGTAGTATTTTCATAGATATTTCTTTTAAAAAACAAATATTTTTTTATATGTATAATAGTATGTACATAGCCATTTGTGGACCTGCATTTGTGGACCTGCAATATCTAATTTACTCTGAATAACAAGTCTAGCACAATTGTCCATAGTGATTTTTACCCAACCAGCAAATTATCATTTGTCAGCAAATACGTAAAAAAAGTAATCATTTTAATAATAATACAATATTTTTGTGATAGAAACACAATCCTAAAATAATACATATTTACATAAGTAAGCACTGAAATTCCTTTGCATTATATATATATATATATATATATATATATATATATATATATATATATATATATATATATATATATATATATATATATATATATATATATATATATATATATATATATATATATATATATATATATATATATATATATATATATATATATATATATATATATATATATATATATATATATATATATATATATATATATATATATATATATATATATATATATATATATATATTTGTGTGTGTAAATTTACATTTATACATAAGTCACTTTAAGTCATACGAAATAAAGTATATTCACTTTTCTCACACTTATTCACTAAACTATCCTATATTATCCGACTCCTTCATTTACTCTTGACTCTCCTATGTACTGTAAAAATAAAGAGTTTATATTCATCACTTTTCTGCCTTATTAGAAAAAAATCATATAACAATCAAAACATAGAATTTCAACAGGAATTAAGTTAATTTTTTTTAAAACCAATATTTAGGACAACATGAAAGATAATCTAGTTTTCTAAGAAAATTAAAATAAAGTATAAAAATTAATCTAAATAAACACTACACCAGAAAATAATAGAAAAATATTAACAAATAAATAAATAAAATAAAAACCACAACCAAAAACAACAAAAAAGGGAAAGAAAAGTAAATTAATATACAAGTATGTTAAATGTCATTAATCAATTATGTATATATATTTTAAAGCAGAGTTTGCAAATACTACATGTACATAGAAGCAGTGACAAGTCTAATACATATAACGTATTTATCATTTATGGCCTAGATTCCGATAAATCAAGACAGAATTTCAGTAAAAAATATTTTTAAGAAAATTATATTAAAAAAATATAATATTTTTACAATTTTAACATGAACTTAGAATTTTATTATTCTGTGAGTAAGATTAAAATGGTTTTATAAACACATATATCTTTCATTACAGTGATCAGTTAGGGCGTTTGTGCACTACACGGAATTTTACCGTCCGGCACATCAGTTAGCGTTTTAATATGATGATTGGCTTGTGCTTTTGTCCATCTTTCTTCGGATCGGTGCGTGAACACGCTGCGCGTAAATTCTCACGCGCAACGTTAATCACGCTAAACTGTCATAGTCGCTTTTATTTTTTTTTAAACCGGACTGCTGGACGGTAAAATTTCGTATAGTGCACAAGCGGCTTTACGGTTTGAAACAAGCCACAATCACAATTTAATAGACAAATAAACTTGAAGGTGTATGTAAATAAAAATAAAAATTTAAGACACAAACTAAGAAAGATCCATACTATTGAGATTGAAAATGTAGAAAGAAAATGTGCAAACACATTCTAAATTACAGTCTACTGGTCTCTTAAGGAAGTATGAAATAAAAGATAATAAATACAAAAGCAATATAGCAATAAAGTATCAATAGGATATGTACAAATAAGCAGGAAATGCAAACAAAGGCTTGTATTATATTTCTTTCATAGGAAGTGTAGTAATATGTACTCATACATCAATAAGCTTCAGATAATCATGTATTATGCTGATTCACCACTGCAATATTACATATTCCCACTTGTTCTAAGACATATAAAATATGATTTTTCTATCAATATTTGCCTGGGAGTGTAAAAATGTAGGTCAAATTCAGTTTGTATGCATAAAGTTGCTACATTATTAAAACTAAATTATAAAGTAATTATTATTGTTTGAACTCTTATTTCAAGTTTTCAAACTCTATATTAGTATTTTTTTTAAAGATTTCAAGTTTTTAAAACCACATATTTACATAAATATAAATTGGTTATATACTAATTTCAGGCAACGGTCATATTAAAAGTAATGTGTTAAAAACCTACATTTAAGCTGTGCAGCCAAAGGTCACTAAAAACTGGTTTCAGATACCATAAATGAAATAAACTTTTTTTTGTTAGTTACTAGTGATGGGATTATTAATTGATTGAGTATTTAACTCAATCCGTAACTCCATCCAGGCTCGCTTTACAGTAGACAGTAAATGTATTCTAAATCTTACCATTTAATGGAATTAATTGATTCCAAGAATACATACATTTTATTGTATGCCAATATAACATACACTTTGTTGCGTTACATATGTAAGGCAACAAAGTGTAATTTTGGAATCAATAAATTATGCTAGATGGTAAAATTATAATGATTTCACTCTCTTTTGTAAAGAAAACCCAGATAATGTGGATTAAGCTGACGATAAATTAAAGATATGCACATATAATTTAAAAGAAAAGACAGTTTAGTACACTGCTGTGCAGCCATTAAAGCGCCAAAAGCTTTTAACACATTGTTGTCGGGTGGTTTCTTCATCAACCCCGACCCTAATGAGTATACTAATCAGGGTCGTATACTAATCACAAGTAACCACAAACCCAATTCCCATCTGTATAATGTTTTTTGGCGCCTCTTGCGCTCTATCAAAAGTAGGCAAATACAACATCTCCTGCTCTCTACCAACAGTATGTAAAAGACGCTTTTAAGAGTTTCCCGCAAACAATGTGTTAACACACAAGGACGGGAAAGGTTTTTCTACCCGTTCAGTCAATTGATGCTTAAGGACGGGAAGTGTATTTTCACGCCTAATTTCAAAATCAGAAAAGAAGTAATCATTGAATGTTTTTATATGAATATTATGTATCAATCTCTTGGTTAAGGTCTAAACTATATGTACACAATTATCAAATCCCGTCGCTAGAAATTCTCCTTCTTCTTCATGAACCCTCTGACACCTCCACTGTTGGATATAGGGCTCTTTCCCTTCTTTTCATTTCCTCCGGTTGGTTAAAACCTTCGTAAAAAAAAAACACCCGTCCGAAATGTGTTAATAGACATTTGAGAGAGACAAAGAACTCGCATACATCCTCTTACCGCGCTTTATTGGCAGCACAAAAGTACAGTTCGTAAGTACCTTCTGTTATTCCAACAACACATGAGTGACTTCCAGCTGCACAGTGGCAAAATAGATTAATCAACAAAAGCGGCACTACGAAGCGATATCTGGATTCTCACATGATCTCCAGGCTGCTGTCGCTGTTTTTGGTGACGGCATCTCCTTCGCTGGAGTTGGATCCGCCGCTCTCGCTGCGCCCGCTGCGCCCGGCCCTGCCCCCGCCCTCCCCCTCCTTGTCCTCCTTATCCTCGGCCTCGGGCCGCCCGTCGCCGAGGTGCGCCGAGCTCTGCAGCTGCCAGGCGGGGATCGAGGGGGGCTCCGCGCGAATGTTCAGCGAGGGAAACTGGTTTCTGCCGAAAAAATGATACATTACACCTCTCCTCTTCCCCTTAACCGCAACCAACAGTGTACAGAGCACTCGGTGAAGTTAAAGCAGTGTTTTCTCAGTTGTTAAGGATGTCAATTCGCTCACTCCTTTCAAGAACGTCATTAATCAAAAAACTTGATTTTTCAGGAGAACGTTTTAATATTTTAAAAATATAATACAATATATTAAAAATAAATATTAAGCCACTTGCTGAACTTTTTACTGCGCAACAGATCTTTTTAGGTTAAAACTTAAAGGTTTTTTCTCCATTTCAAAAATATTAAGTATATTTAAAAAAAATAAGTAAACAATACCTTTTCTTCAAAATGCAAAAACAACACTTTCTTCCCTGTAGCGGGTAAATATTAAGTTAAAAATATGCCTCTTTTGCTGGGATATAGTACACTTTCTGGGCATTCCGAAAACATGCACAACTGAAAATTGTCGATTTTTGATTTATGACGTTCTTGAAAGGAGTGAGCGAATTGTCCAGAGTCCAATATTAACCACTTCTGTGGTCAACCCCTTGGAAAAAAGTGGGTCGAAAAAAGCCACCTTTTTTTTTCACCATCACATTTTTTTTATCATATTTAGAAATATAATAAATCAGTATAAACATAAATAAACAATATTATCAAATCACTATAAAAAGTTTCGTGTACAATGTGCCTGAACTGGATTCGGGCAAATCACTGTGTCAGCAAAATACCTACCCGAATTGTATTCGGAAAAAATCACACAAGGGGTTAAATAAATATTAGAGTGAAAAAAGTCACTTTTAATTATTTGACCCCCCCTGGGAATCGAACCCGGGACCTCCAGGTAGCCGAGCGTGCTGACCTACAGAGGTGGACAGACTGACCTCTATTATTAGCGATATAAATGCTCAGATCTCAGACTTATTTTTCTTGCTTGAGATATCCATAAGAAAAGGGGAAATATTTTAATAATTTAATATAAAAATTTAATAAATTTTGCTTACCTGTTAAGTAGAATACCTTTGACGGATGCTATATCGGATTTGAGTTCGTCAATCTGTCCTCGTGCTAAATTACTGTTTCCTTGCAAATTACTCAATCGGTCCACTTCAGACCGAACGGTAACAATTTCTTGTTTAAGTTCATTCATACTCTTTTCTAGAGATTTACTTAATTCTTCCAACCGTTCGTCTACTGTTTTCTTTTTTGGTCGGGCTCCAAACAGCAAGCTTTCTAACCATTTCTGGAAAACAACAAATCAATGTTCTAAGTTTTGTACTGACGTTTCTTGGTGGAGATGCATTTTATAGAATAAAATAACAACTGGACGGTTACGACGCAGCCCGGTTGCTGGTCAAATAAAATTCACATAGAAAAAAAATACACAGTTGTTATTTTATTCTATAATTCAATGTTCAATATTACTATTACATATTTTAAGTATTGAAGACAGTGTTACAATTTTATAAGGAAAAAGAAATCTACAGAAACTGAGTTGAGAAAATAATGATCTACACGACTAAGTGGTATAACTGGTTTCTAGATGTAGTTTTTTTTTACAGTATTTTGTTTAACTGAAACATGTTTATGTATTATTGAATAACAAATATTTACAAGTAAATATTTACAAAATAAAAAGTTAGACACCGTAAAAAATTAACACATATTTTGTTACATCATAAATATTTAAAAATTTGTTCAATTTTTAATTTATGAACAAGATTTTTCGTCCTGCAATTTTCAAGGTTATTAAAAAATCAACATTAGAGTTTTTAAAAACATGAATTAAATTTATACATTCTTACCAATTACAAGTATTAACTAATATATCTAGAAGTATTGATAAAATATACAAATGTAACTTCATGGGTTCACCTTATAAATTGTGTACCAATGATTTTTTTTTAAACGTCTTGAAAAAATAGGGTTTTATGATGGCAAAAGTTTCCAGTAACCTTTTTTTAGCTGCTCATCCCACAATTTATCAGTGAGTCTATCAAGAGGTGAGTCCGTGGAAGATCTATCTTTCAAATGATCTGGTCTAAGTGAACGGATCACTTAAGTGAAACAGAACTAATGATGCGGATCTATTGGATTTTAACCCGCCTATAATTTGAATAGTCGCAACAACAAAATAGCCAGTCTATTTCACTTGACTGTTTTAGGTTAATTAGAAGATATTTCTTTTATACAAAGCAATAAGTCCACAGTGAACATACTAATTGTACAAACATATTTTGAAATGAAATTCTAAAATGTAATTAATGTGATTAAATCTGGAAAAATACTCATCAAGTACATAGAGATGATTTTTGTCATTTCATTTATTTTATTCAAATCAAGAAGTATAAATAATGAGGTATTTAATATTCTTTTGAATCATGTTTCTTCCTTTTATCTTGACAGCGCTAAGATACTTCAAATCAATGGTACTTACTTTATATACCCAATATATTCCATAAGCAATCCCTCCAAATATGGCCACTGACAGGAAGACTTCTTTGAACCAAGAAGTTTTGGAATGTCGGTACATCAACAATTCTGATGAAGCAACAGCGGGAAGACTGCATAATGCGGCTCCTTGTTCAAAAGCCTTCTGAATCTCTTCGTCGGTCAAGCCTTTAGACTTTAAAAACTTATGTTTTTGTTCTGGAGGGTTTCTTTGTATATTTGGGTTAGAAAGAAATTTAACTGCAGTCGAAATCTAGAGAAAAAAAAATTATAAGATCATATAAGTGCGTAAATAATAAATATACAAAAGTCCACCGGTGAAACCTTGAATATTTTTATTGAGGACACTTATATGCACAAAGCGAAGAGTTCAAAGTTCTGCGAATTTCACCTTTTCTCACCTACTTATTACTACTCAATTCCAAACACAAAATAAATATGATTCAATATACGTTTTTAAAACTTGTATAGCCAACAGACTTACCAGTTCTTCTCTGAGTGAAATATTCTCTACACTGTTTGTAGACATGTTTAGTAAATGTAGTAGAATTTATTTGTCCTGTGGAAAACGACCTATCAACCTTTAACACGGCAACATTATCCTTCAAAAACTACAAAATGAGGAAACTTGTTAATTTTATTTCCGATTTCTCAATTTTTGGCATATCGCATTGTGTTGCCATAACAATTTTTTAAACTAAAAAAATAATAAGTTTGTACTTACCTAATTCATTAGGAACAACAAAAATAATAATGGCAAAACTACGTAAATGCTTTTATAATTCAATTTTCTGTTTTTATTTTCAGTTGAAATAATCGTTTGATTTGATTGAATATGAGCGAAAGCGTAGTGCAGAGTAAAAAAGATCAATTTAACGCAAATTCAATACCAAACTTAAATAACATAAATAAATAAAAATATTTAAAAATTACGAATTAGGAAATTCAATAATGTTCAAATTTTGAATTCGAGTCCGAATTTTATACCCAGCACTGAACTTGTATAATTTAACATCTAGTGTGCGTTCAAGCCGTCCCTCGATATAATTTTTTTCATGGTGTTTTATGATGTGCCATTTTTTTTAAAGACCATCTTTTTTTAATGTCCAATGTCAGGTATTATTTATACTGAAAATTTTAAACGATGCCCTTATTGCACCATTTATAAAACGGTGCTTTGTCGTACCTAACGTATTTACTTTGAAAATCTGAAAAATGATATCTTATGTTTTAGAATGCACCATTTATTATTTAATTTTTACCTTTTTACAAATGGACGTTCCCGGTCGATATTTTCTGCCAAGAATTTTTTTAGAATTCTCAATATAATTATGAATCCTTTATGAATATTCGTAACAAGAAATATTTTCAGTTTAGAAAAACGACGACTATGTAGTGTTATAGGATTCATGAATTCCGAATTCCAAAAGATGAAAACGCCTGCCGAATATGACAGCGGAAAACGCTCGTTTGCAAGGAGGCTAATCGGTTTGACCAACATACGAATATTTATCGAATGAATCTGTGATTTGTGAATGTGAATGTGACAAAAAAGCGACATACACTTGTATCGGGGGCGGTGTACGCGATTTCTTGGCAAGGATTTCTAAGCGAATAAATGGTGTTGTTAATTACATGGGATCTTATTTAATTAGTTAACCTTGTTTGGCAACGAAGGTATGATTATTTTGTTTCTTATTATACATATGGTTACATAAAAAAAATAAGAAACGTCGATTGCTTGACTTGGTCAATACTGTACCTTCAAGTTTCCGGCGGTATCGGACAATCAATATAAAAATTGTGCTTTGCTTCTATTTATACTCCGTCTTGGCTAATAATTGTTATGTTTCGTAAATTTACATTGTTCAAGTTAAGTTTTAATAAAAACATGAGTCAGAAGCTGTGTTTGTATGATTTTGACATTCACGTCAATCTGCATTAACATGAAACAATTTTGACAATTGGTTCGTTTTATAATAATTGACCGTTAGTATGTATAATGGTTGCTTAATTTAATCTATATTGTCATCAATTGGGATCACTGTATGTATATATTCGTACAAAAACGTCACTAAAATTGGAGTAAAGTTGGCAGTACAGATTTGCATATTTGGCTTAATCCGTAAAGTTACTAACTCCGTCCTGGGAATACTAACACTTATAAGTCAAATGTAATAAGTGTAAATAAAGAATAACTCGACACTGGCTATAACACCCAAGAAGGGTGAAAAGCCATCAAAAAGAAGAAGAAGTAACTCCGTCCTGGCTTCCGTTCCAGAAGGGCGTAAAAATATTTTTAGGTATATAATGTTTTTATACTCCTCTGGAAATTAAGCCCGGATGGAGTTAGACACATTACAAATTCTATCCCTTATCTGCAACCAATGGTGCATAGGGCACTGCATCGTATTGACGTAGTGTTACCTTCATCGTTACTTATATAAAGGCAGGGTGATCACTTCTGCATTTCTGGGATAAATTTAGGGTATTATTAAATAAATATTATAGTGCAAAATCACAAATATTTATTTTCACCCCTCCCCTGGGAATCAAACCCGGGACCTGCAGCACAGTGGCTAGACACGTTAACCATTACGCCACCGATGCGGACAAAATTACGGATTAGGCTGATGATGTGTATTTTTTATTTATTTATAATTTACAATAATTGTCGACATCTTTTGAGTTGATATCCCAAGTATTTTCATTTTTTATTTTTTATGAAAGACGACAGTCTTGTGTGGAGTCGCTCCAGGATAGAGGCATTTGTATGGAGTTGTGTTACACCTGCCATAAAAAATGTGCACTTCTGTCCTTATTTTAACATTTTCTAGTTTTTCACCATTTAGATATATTTGGTATATTTGCATTGCTTTTTTCAGGAATAACAGTTCGTCTACAATGATTGGCGGGCTCTTCGTGTATAACCACAAGGGCGAGGTGCTCATATCGCGGGTGTATCGCGACGACATCGGGCGCAATGCGGTGGACGCCTTTAGAGTCAACGTTATCCACGCTCGACAGCAAGTGCGCTCGCCTGTCACCAACATTGCAAGAACGTCGTTCTTCCATATCAAGGTACCTACCTATACAATGTTAACACTTGTCTTCGTGACACGTATAAATGTTGTTTTTTCTTTGTCCTGTTGGATGTGTGCGGAACACATATAAATGAGTTTGAAATGACCGAATCACAGGTAATGATTCTATGAGGCAAGTTCAACTGGGGAACACTCTACACTGTGCAGGGTAGAGTATGCAAGGACTGTCAATAGTGTAAAAAAAATTACATGACATATTTTGTTCAAGATTTAAGCTGTCACACTATGGCTCTCAATATTTAATCTACTTATATGTACAACATTTTGAGTGTGTCCAAATACTTGTTCACAAAATCTTGATTTTCTCCAATTACAGGAGTTATTTTCATATTATTTTTTGACATCTCATCAAAGATGAAGAAGATGCCTTTACATCTCACCAATAGATGTCTCTAGTGAAGTTCTAGCGATTCAAGAACAAGGTTTCTAAATTGGTTCATATATATAGAACTTCCAAGAATTTGAATAGTGTGTTTGTCAATAATGGGTGGAATGGTGAATGTTACACGTGTGTAAAGTGATCACTTAAACCAGCCTATGACGGTCGTTAGCCCCGTAAATACCCAGACTTCCATATTCTTCTTCATCTTTGATGAGATGTCAAAAAAATAATATGTTTATATGTATTTTAAACTACATGTGAGAATCTAATATGTCGCTGCTAAATATTTTTATATTTTATTTAACATCAATGCAGGTACTTGATAATACAACCCTTTAAACGCTAAAAGGTATTGCGAATGTACATAGAAAAATGAAAATCACTTATATTTATTTTGACCCCCATGGGAATCAAACCCAGGACTTCCAACATGCTGGCCAATTACTTTAACCACTATATTATGCAGGCGGACATTCTGTATTACGATCTTCAAAAACAAGACACTTTTACTAAGAAATCACTCGCCGCGATTATTAAAATTCACTTCTTTTCTCAATGCTCTTGAATAAAAGCTCAATTTAATAATTTTATTACAGCATAAGAAAACTTTATTAAAATAATTAAAAAGTAACATTTTTATAAAGCTTTTTAACGATGATAAACTTTTTCAGTATGTGCTCCGAATATTATGGAATAAATAGAGTTTAATAATATTTTTCAAACCTAATTTAATTAAATGTTTATAAATTTTACTCAATAATGTATTTTTTTTGCTTCATATTTTATCAATTAGCACATAGTAATCTCTGCAGTCACAAAATTAATGACATTGTATCCATTTATAGTTCTAATCATATAGTGTACAAGAGAGTATGTGAAATGTGATTTGACTATGTCCGTTTACACATAAAAATCATATTTGAGATAAGAGAATGCTGATAATTTCCTAGCTTTGTTGAAGAGGACATAAAATATATTGTGTTCCACACAGTATCCAATTTTTTAAATTATGTAGATTATAATTTATTAAATTATTTTATTGAAAAAAATGTATGATAGATGTATGAATGGTAGATGATGTTCAAAGGAAAGAATGCAAGGCTGAAATAAGCATTATCAATTAAATTAAGAAAGGTGTGTTTAGATAGGTTGGGCATGTGAATCAAATTAGTGAAGAAAGAATAGTAAAACAACTATAAAATAAAAGTAGAACCTTGTTTTTAACCACTTTTTTATTGGTATTTTTCTCCAACCAGTTTCGACACAAACCTTCAGGGATTATCTGTTGAAGAAAAGTACCCATTAAAAAAGTGGTTGAAAACAAGGTTCTAGTTTTATTTTATAAAGTTTATAAAATGTGCCACGAAGTATTTGCAAAAGACATTCATGAAAAGTAAAACAAATTTATGATGCGAATGTGGTTTTAACCCAACCTAAACTAACCCAAACACAGTTATGCTTCTGATATGAAATCCTAGAGTTATTCATAAAAATGTTTTTAACAAAATTTCATGCGTGTTTAGATTATGAGTTATTTTTTACCCCCTATATATCATGTAATTTCTCTATATAGTTATACCAAAAATTAATAATCAAAGCAGTCCATTTATGTATGATTTTTTTTATTATAATTCCAGCGCGCCAATATTTGGCTTGCAGCCGTCACTAAACAGAATGTGAACGCAGCCATGGTGTTTGAATTCCTTCTGAAGATCATTGAAGTTATGCAGTCCTACTTTGGAAAAATCTCAGAGGAAAATATCAAGAACAATTTTGTGCTCATCTATGAGCTTTTGGATGGTAATTTTATTTAGCTGACTTTCTTTGCCTCATAGATTTTACAAAACAAAAAAATATCCTTGAAGTTTTCCATTACTTATATTCTTTATATTTTATGGGATATTGAGAAACAAAAAAAAAACTGTAAAATGACAATTTTACAGGCGACAAAAATTGAATTAAAAAAACCAACACGCGCTACACTCTTGATTCACTGTGATAGATGCTAAATACATTTCCTGCTAAATGCAAGGTTATTGAAAAATAATGAATTATTTCTACAATCTGAAGCCTGAAATAATTGCGTTAAATATCCTATTTTTTATGAAAAAATATTACAATAACACATGCGTTCCACGATATGTTTGACTTGACAATCATAATAACGTGGAATATTTTTGATTTTCTTTACAATTTTAAAACCAATTTTTCAGTTATATTCAAGTACAAAATATGCTAAATAATCTGATCCTGGTAAATCTAGAGTCATTGTATAAGTTTTACATTTTGTTGATTTTCCAATGAAAATATGTTTTTGCGGTGTTCTTGCAGAGATTCTGGACTTTGGCTACCCGCAGAATTCGGACACGGGCGTCCTGAAGACGTTCATCACGCAGCAGGGCATCAAGTCGGCCTCCAAGGAGGAGCAGGCGCAGATCACCTCTCAGGTCACCGGCCAGATTGGCTGGCGACGGGAGGGCATAAAGTACAGGAGGAACGAACTCTTCCTGGACGTGTTGGAGTATGTCAACCTGCTTATGTCACCGCAAGGTCGGTGTTTTGTGTTTTTGTTAATTTTTTTTCACCATACTGTACCTACTGTTGCATACAGTGGCATTTTACCCTAAGGCCTCATAGGCCCGGGCTTGGGGCCTTCGGGGATCATTGATTGATTATCACAGATGATAACTAGAAATAACTCAGATTACCTAAATATTCTACAGGCTCGTGCACATTATGGCGGGTCAAACTGCACTGCATCGTATGACAAAATTTTTCCTAAATCACTTTCTGAGAAAGGGGTGGCTGGTACTTACTACATGGTCTGGGGCCTAGGGCGGCCAAAACTGCATAGTAACAAGACCTCACATACAAATAAAAGAGTTTCTACTAAATAAAAACTTTCCCCATCTCACCGTAAATGTCTCTAGTTAACTCCCGGATACTGTGTTTCGAGTTTGATCAATATATCTAGAAGTTTCAAGAATTTGAGTAGTGTAGTTTTCAATCATGGGTAGAATGTTACATGTGTGTAAAGTGAATAACATCACTTAACAGCATAAGACGGTCGTAAGCCCTATAAATGCCCAGACTTCCATACTCTTCTTCATCTATGTTGAGATGTCAAAAATAATGTATTATTTTTTGTTGGCAGGTCAAGTTTTGTCAGCTCACGTAGCCGGCAAGGTGGTCATGAAGTCCTACTTGTCGGGCATGCCTGAATGCAAGTTTGGGATCAATGACAAAATTGTGATGGAAGCAAAGGGAAAGGGAATTGGTAAGAATAATTATCCTCTCATTTTTCACCCACTTCTTTCATATTTTGTTCTGTCAAAAGTTATAAACTGGGTAATCTCATTTACGCATTTTAATATAATTTTGTTTACTCTTTTTCTTTATCAATTACACATGTTTATTGAGATTTTCATGGTGCATTTATTATAGCACTTTTTAAAAATGATCACAAGATTGTGACTTTTTACGACATCAATGTGCCAAAGAAGGCATTAAATTGATATTATTTAAGGTCCGTACTCCTAGTTTAAAGTGTGTTTTTAAATAACATATAATCATGGTGTCAGTTTCAATGAAATTTTCTACTATTAGTCAACAGTTGACAAAGCTTATTGCCTATCTTTGTGTTTTCACTCACAATAAAGTCACAAATATTGTGATTATCGATATTTGTGACTATCTAATTCAAGGGCCGCCAACCCGCGGCCCGCCGGGTGTCTACTTGTGGCTCGCGGAGCAAATCACACATATTTCCTTTAGTGTACACAAAACCACCAAAAAAACATTCCATCGTACGGAGTTCGTATCATATCCCATATATGGGAGTATTTCACTATCCTGACAATTTCAAGACCCATATAATGGCGTCAAGTAGTAAAGACGTTGGACTAAAGAAGAGAAGAGTAACAGAAGAACTGAGAAGCTTTTAAGACAGATGGACTATTTTAAGTGGAATTTAAAACAAAGCCAACATGCTTGATATGCAATGATTCTGTTTCTATCTTGAAAAAGTATAACTTTAAACAGCATTACGAGGCTAAACATGCAAATATGTTAGAAAAGCACCTAATAAAGTAACTAATAAATTTGTTCACATATATGTATATATACATATACATATACATATACATATATATATATATATATATATATATATATATATATATATATATATATATATATATATATATATATATATATATATATATATATATATATATATATATATATATATATATATATATATATATATATATAAAAATATATATTTTTTTTGCTTTTTTGTTTTACGGCCCGGTAGGATGTCTCATTTCTAAAATCTGGCCCGGCCACTAAAAATGTTGGCCACCCATGATCTAAATAAATGTTTGTTTTAATCAACTCATTATAAAACATTTTGAACTGCTTTCGACATGCGTATTGAGAAGTATACCTAATAAAACGTGTGAATTTGTTTATTTGCGCGTCACTTTATATCAACAATCCCGCAAACAAAAGTTCGATAATTTTGCCTCATTACAACTTTTAAGTATGTATTTATTTCTGTCTAGATACGTTTTCTGGAGGCATATCAGGGAACACGGATGATGCAGCTCGTACTGGAAAACCAGTGGTGGTCATCGACGATTGTCAGTTCCACCAGTGCGTAAAACTGAGCAAATTCGAGACGGAACATTCCATTTCCTTTATACCACCCGATGGGGAGTTTGAACTAATGAGGTACGACAAAAAAAGCTGCTTAAATTTAATATAGCTGGAGTTTAATTTGTTAGAATTGAGACAACTGTCTGTTCCCTGTATTCTATAAATTTATTTAACATTTAATGTTTAACCGACAAAAAATATTTAGCAAGCACACCATCAAATGTTGTCTGATCTTATCTGGCATTTTTCTCATTTAAAGCTGAGATTTCAAGCTTGTCTCAAGCATTCAAATCAGAATCCGTTCAGCCGCGGTCAGGGCTGCACGTGTGTCCATGCCCAATTTTTTCAAGGAATGTATTTTGGATATTTTTTTTGTTTTTTAGAAATAAAAAAAAATCCTTACCTTCCAATAACTTTTTTCTTTTCAAAACCATATAATTATTTCGAAGAAAAACATATTTTTTCAATGCAAAAATGTTGTTTTAATAAAGAGATCAATTATGTAAATTGTTACCGGGATTTAAAGAAAATTAAGTTGCGACTTATCGAATATCGGGCCTTAACACAGTTCGGATGGGTATTTTTTTACGCCTGCGGTCCTCTGGTGACGGGATTTGATAATTATGACATATTGCTCACTCCTTTCAAGAACGTCATAAATCAAAAAACTTGATTTTTCAGGATAACGTTTTTAAAGTTTAAAAATATAATACAATGTATTAAAAATAAATATCAAGCCACTTATTGAACTTTTTACTTTGCAACACATCTTTTTAAGTAAAACCTGAAGGTTTTTTCTCCATTTGAAAAATATCAAGTATATTTAAAAAAAATAATTAAACAATACCTTTTCTTCAAAATGCAAAAACAGCACTTTCTGCCCTGTAGCGGGTAAATATTAAGTTAAAAATATGCCTCTTTTGCTGGGATATAGTACATTTTCTGGGCATTCCGAAAACATGCACAACTGAAAATTGTCGATTTTTGATTTATGACGTTCTTGAAAGGAGCGAGCGATATAGTTAAGACCTCAATAAAGAGATTGGTATATAATATTCATAAAAAAACATTGGATAATTCCTTCTATTCTGCCTTTGAAATGATGCTAGCGCAGAAGGTAAAAATACTCTTGCCGTCCTTAAACATCAACCGACCTAACGGGTAGAAATACCTTTCCCATCGTTAGTGTGTAAATTTATAAAATTGTGAAAAAAAAAACTTCAGTACAATTAGGTTTGCAAGAGCATGTTTGTAGAGATATTTAAAAAATGTGTTTTATTCTAATAAATTATCACTGTGAGCCGTTGAGAACGCTAAGCTTTTCAGAATGCCCAGAAAATGTACTATATCCCAGCAAAAGAGGCAAATTTTTAACTTAATATTTACCCGCTGCAAGGCAGAAAGTGTTGTTTTTGCATTTTGAAGAAAATGTATTGTTCAATTTTTTTTTAAATATACTAAATATTTTTCAAATGGAGAAAAAACCTTCAGGTTTTACCGAAAAAGATCTGTTGCACAGTAAAAAGTTCAATAAGTGGCTTGATATTTATTTTTAATACATTGTATAATATTTTTAAACTTTAACCCTTAGAGTTCAAACCTTCGATAGATGGACTCTCTATTAATGCGTATAAAGTGCGGAGCGTCGGAATACCGACTATTGCGCAATTTGATTTAGGTATCGACCTATACGGACGTGTCTTAGCGCGCGCATGTATAATGTTTTTAATAAGTTAAAAATATTTATAAATAACCATTTAAAATTATTTTGCTCTGAATTTAACATTTATATTTGTATTTTTTTTAAGTAAAAGTTTTTTATTTCTCCCTACAAAATGTCAAATTCGTCAAGTAGTGATGATGAAAAGCAATTAGCAATTTATGCAAAATATGTGAAAATAAGCTCAGCACTATAAGGGTTAAAAACATTCTCCTGAAAAATCAAGTTTTTTGATTTATGAAGTTCTTGAAAGGAGTGAGCGATATATTGTGCCCTTTTTTCCGCAGATACCGTACTACAAAGGACATATCGCTCCCGTTCCGCGTGATTCCACTGGTGCGCGAAGTGGGACGCACCAAAATGGAGGTGAAGGTAGTCCTGAAGAGCAACTTCAAGCCGTCGCTGCTGGGGCAGAAGATCGAGGTGAAGATCCCCACTCCCCTCAACACTTCGGGAGTGCAGCTCATCTGCCTGAAGGGCAAAGCCAAGTACAAGGCCTCTGAGAACGCCATCGTCTGGAAGTGAGTTTGCTCCGAGTTTTGATTTTTTGACATCTCAACATAGATGTAGAAGAATATGGAAGTCTGGGCATTTACGAGGCTTGCAACTTGCATAGGCTGGTTTAAGTGATCACTTTACACACATGGAACATTCACCAATTCTACCTATGATTGACAAGACAACCGCACTACTCAAATTCTTTGAAGTTCTATATATATATGATCCAATTTCGAAACATTGTACTTTAATCTCTAGAATTTTCTCTAGAGACATCTATAAGTGAGGTGAAGAAGCTTTTTGCTTCTTTTTTTAATTTAAATTTTACTTATTAAATATCACTTTTTCTTCAAATCTATTGTGACACTTGTTTCGATGCATTCCACATAATTTTCAAATATCGTGGTGTTTAATAAGTAAAACTTTAATTCAAAATGGATAGATTTTACCACAAAGTGACCGCCGAATCAATTAATGAAATTTATTCTTCTTCTTTTCAATAGAACATTCTTGGCAGTGTTTGTTGTTATGGTAGAGTGGCAATGTTATTATTTAGTATTCGAGGCGTTTTTTACATTGCTATAAAGGGTTAATTTTGAGAATATTCTTTCTTTGAACACTTGCAGAATGCGTAAATTTTTAAATGATTTGAATAGAAAATGGTATTACTCAACGAATTGCCTTCATTTTTATAACATGAAAAATGTATTGAAAAGATGGAAAATGGTGAATAATTAATCTGTGAATATTGAGAGATGACTCGTTGAAGAAAAGTATTTTATGGATGATTTTTGATGGATTTATTTGGAATGGCAAGTTCAGACAAAACCTAATACAATCAATATAATTTATATTTGAAGCACTAACTTTGTGATTTTCCATTTTATAATCAAAATGTAACTTTGTTTTAAAATCACTATATTTTATAGTGATTTTAAAATAAAGTTACATTTTAATTACCTAATACAACATATCAATGTTTGACTTTAACTAAACTGTCTTCATTCAGCTCTTGATCTTTTCTAACCTCTCGAATTTTTTATTTTGCATTTGAAATAATTTTTCAAAAATGTATTAATTTTTTGCCTTTATATACTATTGGTCATTCGTAGATTCAGTCGCCAAAGTGTAATTGAGAACCGAGTTGCAGGCTAACTTGTTAACAATTTTGTAGAATCAAGCGTATGGCCGGCATGAAGGAAACACAGCTCTCTGCCGAGATAGAGTTGCTGGAAACTGATACCAAAAAGAAATGGACACGTCCGCCAATATCTATGAACTTCGAAGTGCCATTCGCACCATCAGGATTCAAGGTGAGTTTCAATTTAGACAAATATCCATAAAAAATCCCCGATTTAAGGTTTACTTGATTAAACTTTTTTATTCACATTCCCGTGAATTTTTTAAAAATATTTGTCACTAATAAATATTTTAGTCCTTTTCTTCTTTATCTAGCCCTCATCCGCAACTAATGGTATATAGGGCACTGCATAATATTAATGCGGTGTTATCTTGATAATTACTTATATGAAGGCAAGGTGATCAATCTTGCACTTCAGGTAGTATTAAAATACATTAGAGTGAAAAGTCATTGATATTTATTTTTACGTAAATTATCACACTACAGAGGCGAATGTGTGCATTTGATAACCCAATTACAACATCCAAAATATTCAGTAATATTTTACATGTGTCTTAAATTTTTTGTGAAAGAAATGTTGCCAATTTATTGCCACTCACTCTACTTGCACCGATCCGTTTTTTAATAAAATATTTAAAAAAATTTGCCATCAGATGCTTTATAAAAAAACAATTAATTACGAATGATTAGTAAAAAAATACACATTACTATTATAATATTTTTTCCATCTTTGTTCTTTTCAGGTCCGTTACTTGAAAGTATTTGAGCCCAAACTTAACTACTCCGACCACGATGTTATTAAATGGGTTCGCTACATTGGTAAGAGTGGACTTTACGAAACGCGGTGTTGAGGCAGTAACTATATTCGTAAAATAATATCTTCAACCTTCGATATACGAATGTTAAAATGTTCAAAGTTTTCCTTATTTTATTTTTGCCGTTTATTTCTTGAGAAAATAAATTTGAAAATCCTAGAAACAATGTACATTGCTTAAATTATTCATCTTTATTTTGTATCAAATTTACAATTTGCTTGTTAGATCTTAGTCTGTTCAGTTTTTGGAATTCTTGACAAAGTTTGCAAGTATGAAATCGTAACAGCTTGCATTTTTAGTATATGCAAAAGGAGTGTGGATTTTTTTTTCTTCCTTTTTCGAGGTCTGCACTCAATGATGAATTATTCATGAACCATAATTAAATTAGAGACATTGTTATTTATTTTGGGTTTAAGCACTCATGGCACAATCAATAAGATTGTCGATGTTTTCATGAATATTTCTCATTGATGTGACAAATTGACTGTCACAGAGGTTATTAAAGTAAGTTTCTAAAAAATAGGTAAATTTTGATCAAAGATTACCTTAATTTCTTGATTTATTTATTTAAAATAATATCTAGCGCCACTACCCCAAATGTGTTATTCTTAAAACGCTATTCTATTAAATTCCTAATCGAATAGTTTTAACAGCAGACTATTGGAAAATAAAATCAAAAGATTATATGATCATTTGACTGTAAATCGACATTTCTCTTTCGTGTTTCAATAGCTGTCAATCACAAAACCATGTTGTCAAAATTTATTGATGGTGCCAGGTGTCCATTAATAAATTATTTAATTACAGGAGAAAAAAAATATATTAAAAGATGTAGAATGAACTTCTCAAGTTCACAGTTTGAACTGATGTTTTGAACAATTTACTTACGTTTAATCTGTCTTAGGTTCTTACTTCATTTTGTTATATATTATATATGAAATCACTCCCATTGTTGGCTACAAGAACAAAACAAATACACAGCCCTTAAAATAAAATATTGCATCCCTCTTTCAAGTGCAATGGTCACCTCATTTTGAATTTTTGATCTTGGCGATCAATGTTTATTTAAAAAAAATAAATAATAAGTATTCAAAATTTTCAATTGTTCTCTTCATTAAAGTGACATCATAGGCACATAATGTTTGTATGTGTAAATTTAAATTTATAATTTTTAAAATACTTGCTTATTTGGCAATAGGCATGTGTTTGCGATTAGTGTACGGCTATAATTGCGTGTTATGTTTACGAGTGCATATAATATAAAACAGTTGAGTACATAATACTTAATTTATGTAACAGTTCAAATGAGTTTTGCAAGTATAAAAATACGCATATTTCAGAAAAAAATATGGGTAAAATATAATTTATGTGGTGAAACCTTGTTTTTACGTTTTTAACAACGTACAAAAACTTATGTAATGTAATATTGATAAAACTGTGAAAGAGAGTAAATTAAAAACGTATGGAAAAATTACAGTAGTGATTTGTAATTATAGTAAGAATTTGATTTAATATTTTGCTTTATTTAAGATTCCGTTTGGCTTTTGTGTTTTTAAGAAAACAAAACCTTTATGTAAAATTTATTTTGATTTATATAAAGGTGAATTGGATAAACAATTTTTCAGCAATTTAAAAAAATCGGGAATACATTAAAATGAACGCAGAAACAAGGTTTTACTGTACATTATATTTATTTACATTCAATTTCCAGTTTTATATGTTAAATATGATATTCAATTAAATGTATATATCTTGAAACATTGAATATCAAGGCAAATAATGAATACTCAGAAAAATTTTGTGCAAATGGATGTAATTTATTACTAGCACAAATTTTAGATTAATTAAAATAAAATAAAGTCACCTCTATAAAATTCAACGACCAAAACTAAAGTCAAGTAACCCGTACTCAAGTACGATAAGATTTATTTAAAAAATATGTGTTATTCTACATAACGGTCATTTGCAGCAACAATAACATAATTCAAAAATGACATTTGATCAGGTATTAGTGCATAAAGTTCAGTAATTACAAATGTGTATTTTTAACCGCAAAAGTCACATATTGTTAGCATTTGTTTCATTATGGCCGCCATGCATTTTTCATCACATACATAACTGAAAAAATGCCATTTTTAGTATGTATTATGTTATCATTGTTGCAGTCAATAAGTATTTACAAAAATGATATAAAAAAAAACAACAATTGTATTGTTTTTATTGATATCAGACTATTTTTAGTAACGAAAGCTGCTTTCTGGACCATTTATTAATCGTTAAAATGTTTATTTAAACTCAACATGACTAGTATTTTCAAGTTATTTTTTTAAACAGGGTTTCTGAGCTACATTACAATATACTGCATCGAATCTCATTTGAAATATCTTTTTAGTCATTTTATGATAAATGCATAATTATGTACATATATGTGTATGTAATATTTGTTTATCAACACTTTGCCGTCTGCACATTTAATCGGGATTCTTCTGTTTGGTGTCAGTAGGACTTTTTCAGATCATTTGCTTGTCGTTGGCGGTTTTTACAGGTTTTTAGGAGATAAATAAATCGTAAATCCTCAAGTTTTACTAATCTTGTCGTCATTTCTCATCAGTTCTCAATCCTGTCCTTCTATCTACGTGAATTGTTGAGAATATTGTCATGATATTGGAAAGTGTCTAGCATCTCGATTTTTGGGGATTTATCCGATTTTGTTTTTGCGGGACACCAATGGGTGTTACCAGACGGCAAAGTGTTAATTCATCAATTTAAACAGTTGCAAATTTTAAAAGTATAATGAATTATTATTTAGGCATATGTATATTTACCTTAGACAGCATTTGTAATGTAAACATTTACTCTATGACAAACTGTTTAAAAAGAAATGTCTGCTTATAAACTTAGTAAAATCTTCTGAATATAATTTTTCTTAATTGTGTTACGAATGAATAGAAATGTAAAAAAAACATTTTTTAGAACATAATTAATTTAGTAAAAAAGTATATGATTGTCAGTCTTTAAAGAACTATACATGGTTTCTTAAAAAGATTGTGCCTGTTAAAAAATCCTGTTTATAAATTACATACATAGTTATCACATCAATGTATGTATCATTCCTTATATTCGAGTCTTGAAGTTTGTATGCTTCATAAAATGAATAAATTTTTCCTTTACAAGACGAATATATGTATTTATCAATTTGTATAACGTTTCTTTTAAGCTGTAGTTTTTAAGCTAATATATATCTAATAAATGTTTAAAATAAATATTCATCAAGTCACTGTAACTTGTATTTACACATGTATGTATATTCTTGTTATACTCTTATTTAGTTCATTTTGGTTTATAATTTATTATCGTGTATTTAAAATTACTTTAATATGTACACCGTTTCACATAAGTTTGCACTTGTCTAACAATACCATCAATACAAACGTGTTGATGTAAAAAAAACAGATCATTTAATATTGTAGTAAGATCTGAAAATTTTACCAGTATAATATTTTTTTTTCTGAAGCATAATACCAAATATGTAATGATAATTTTAAATGTTTTGGAGATAATCACTGCTATAAACAATGATTTTTATGACAGGATTAATTTTCTATTAGTATCAGATAAAAATGGCTTTGATTTTTGTAACTGGTTATTATGTAAAAAAAAATACTACATATTTATGTTGGACAGTTTTTTTTTCTTCATAAGGTGCTTTGTCTGTCCTGAGAAATCTAATATGTCACGATATATCCCTCTTGGTGTTTGAGTACAAGCAAATAAAAAATATTCAATATTCAACTGGTCAAATTTGAAGCATGCAAATAAAAAATAGTAATGGTGGAACTGATGGCGCCTCAAGTGTACTTTTTCAGTTATATAGGATGAATGCAAAATTATGTGAAACATGCTATACAATATATGGCATCATGGAGAATTATAAATATACCTACATATTATTCTACCCCATCATTGTAATGAGCAAACATGTACAATAAGTGATGTATAAAATTATTTAAACTAATTTAAAATAAACCCATCATAATATTTATCTAGTATAAATCGCTGCTATAAAATTACACGTAGGCACTCTCGTTATCTGTGGTTTCATAATATTAATACACAAAAAAACACATGTTTTAGGAGCTATGAGAAGAATCTTGTGAAAATAGGATTTAAGGAATACTGGAACCTTATGAATAGGTGAAAAAAAAGGGAAAACAATGCTTTTTTTCATTGCGCTAACTATTCTTGCAAAATTTAATTGAAATATTTGTAAAGATAGTATCCGCTTACATTGTTTTATTATCATTTTCTCATAATTGTTATCTTTTTTGTTGACTTCAAAAGTACCTTAATGGAACTATGTACCAAGCTGTCATTTTGACTGATCAAATTATGACAATAACTTTTTTGTTTTATCTGCATAGAGGTCTGAAACTTTTGAATCATTGTTATGTAAGTAATGTTAGTATGTATAGACTACTTATTACATTTAACCACATAACAGTAGTATTTGTTTCTAGATATTTTGTATATGTCGCCAGTTGTATTATAATAGATATTGCTTTCGCAATGACAAATTTCTTGATTGAATGATGGATGTTGCATGTAGCCGTGATTTTATATTATTTTATCAATTTCCACAGATGATGAGGGATGTCTGTGAGTTTTTTTAGCAAAATACGTTCTTTAGTTGGGGGTTGTTTATTTTATACAGTTAGTTTCACTATTAGCGAGCATACAAATACTTTGACATTTCCTGTTAGTGTAAGTGTGTTGTGCAGTGGTGGATGACGGATGGAGTACTACGCTATAGAGTAGTCTAGGGAATCGCATGCTTCACGCCCAATACTACATAATAATGAAAAATGTTCCATTGTATTATTGGTGTTAATGTAAATTGAGTAAATATGTTATTGATTAATACGCTGTTTTATTTTCCCTCATCATTAGCTGAAATTAAGGATGCCGTATTGATGTTGATAAGTAAAAGTTAAAATGTACTTGTTAAGAAAAAATATGTATCAAATATGTATCACTCTTTTAGTTTTTTGTTTTTTTTTTTTAATTTCCTACGATTGGCAACTACTTTCAAAATACCTAAGTCACTAAAACAAGAAATATGGGACTAAAATTAAACTTGTGGACATGGTTGGGACATGTCCTTGGAATGCCACCTGAGAGCATTAACCCCTCATGTCTCTTCTTCCAACCCCGAGGATTCTGGCGCCCCGGAAGACTGCTGACTACCATTCCCTCACTATACTCACAGGAACTTTGGGATGTCGGACTGATCTGGGAGGATGTCAAGGAGATGGTGCGTGACAGAGTAACTTGGAGACGTCTCGTGTTGGCCATATGCTCCAAATAAGGAGCGAACATGAAAAAAAAAAAATTAAACTTGTTGGTTTGATACATAGTTATTTATTGACATTGATATGGGATGGGTCAGTAATAGAGATATCCGATATCTGTTATATTCAGTCAAATACTGGATAATTGGTTAAATAAATACAATTAATGCAACCCTCCATATAAGACAGGTATTATAATAAATCAGTATTAAAATATGAGCCAAATAAACAAAAGTGTGATAAATTTAAATTGTTTATTTATTGCCAACACAGTCATGAATCTACAAAATAATTTATTAATATTCACCATTAACATTCCCCCAAACTTTGTCAAATTTGGATATGGTTTCTCATTGAATGACCATTGAAGTCGCGCCAGATATCCGGCTTATGAGCCAGTCGGATATCCGGTATTCGGATAGATCACTATCCGCTTCATCTATTCAATACTGTATCAAACGTTTTGATCAATATCACTAGTATGTTTTTGGTTGACAGGAAGATATTGCTTTTTAGCAATAAGCCCGCCAATGTATTTATTTATTTTCTGTATATGAAGTTTAAATAAATAAATACTAAATATAAAAAAAAGGTTGAAACAATAAAAAATGCTAGTCTAAGTACGCCTGATGATTTTTTTAAAAAAGGAATAACCCGCAAAGCTACTTTTAGAGGCTTCTCTGCAAGTAGGATAGTAAGGATACAAAAGGTTAATACATCACAAACATCCAGACTAATTGAAAATAAATTTTTCTTTTACATATTTATTTTTCGATTGGCAGGAATCTAACCTGCGACGTCAGTTTCGTAGTCGGGCGTCTACCTAACTTTGTCACGTCACCTGTCAATATATTAACAATTTTAAAAAAATATGTTTAAACCAACAATCAAATGCTAGAGTAACATTTTTTTATTTTATTAAAATTAAACACTTGAATAATCCACTTAATCGAGTTTTATTTACGACTAGTTTCGAAAACGACAATTGTTTTCATCTTCTGGTACAAATTAAAACCAGATTAATTTAATTTGTACCAGAAGATGAAAACAATTGTCGTTTTCGAAACTAGTAAATAAAATAAAACTCGATTAAGTGGATTATTCAAGTGTTTAATTTTAATAAAATGATCATGTCATTCCACAAAGTTAATGCCGAATCAATAAATAATATAACATTTTTTTTAATAACCACTATTTATTAGTCAAAACTGAATGAATAAAAATACATGAAACAGATGAGCATATGATCTAAGGCTTTGGGTCTGCAAGTAGGAGAAAGGAAAGAAAAATAATTAATTAATAAAACACTTTGTATGTCTTGAATAATTGCGATTTATTTGAATACTGCATTTAGAAATGGAAATCAAGTTATAGTTGGAAACTATAAACTCTTTGCGACAACAACCTTGTGGTCACAACCTGGTTTGTGTCGGCAGAAATGGAACCCACAAAGAAAGTTTCTCAGTCGACATCTACCTTTGTTTGCCACAAAGCCTTTGTGTTTTTTAAAGATTGGTTAACTATCTGTGTGCAATGGTATTTTATATATTTTTAAATCATCACTAGCGACAACCCTGTTTAAATTTTCAACAACATTGCGCATGTTTAATGAAGAGCCAGCTGAATATATATACATTGGTACTTTCCATTTTGTTAAAATTTGTCAGTGGTATTTTAGGCTTTAGTGTTTTAACAATGGGCGCGATAGGTAAGAAAGACCACATTATTGAAAGAAAAAAAAAGACTTAAATTTAGTGAAAAAATCTACAAAATAATAATTATCTTTTATATACAGAATCATGTAATCTAATTAATACCCCTCTTGCCAACTGAGCTTTTCCAAATGTTTTTAAAACTATATTTACATCCACTCGAAAAAAAGCTTTAAACTGTTGAAAAATGCAATTCCATTTTTACTAGCAGCTTCTTGTCATAGACCAAATAATAGTGGTAAATTGACAATTAAAATTATTTACTAAAAAAAAATATAATATTTGAAACTAGTGGTAGTTATTTGATAAATAGGCACATAGCATACTCAATTTTTTGTAATCCTTTCTTTATTATTGATTTATAAGTAATTTTTTAAGAAACAAAAATAGCTAGTTATGGTTTGTCTTCAATGTACGCGAATTAGTCTAAAACCAAACCTAGAGCTGATCAGTTTGATAAATTCTGTTACAAGTTGCATATAACATCATCAGAGAAAAGAAAACATTGCTTTTCCCCTGTATGTTTTTTGTAGCTATTTCTTCTGTCAATTTTCCAGTATATAAAAAAAAATGTATACCTAAAGCAACAATAACTTTAAGCAATATTTATTTATTTAAAATCTCCTGTGTAGGGATGTTTTTGTAAGTGATATTGGTATTAAAAATCCTGATTATTATTATTATTATTATTAGTACCTTGCCGAAGATTACTGGCCATTAACTGTTTGTTTTCAGAGATAAATATTTTTCTCTAATATTTCTTACTGAAATGTGGCTCCTAAAGGTTAATTAACTGACTATCATCATCATCTTCTAAAGGCAGCGCCTTGTTGTGTCAGCCACTTGTCTCTGTCAGTCGCCATCCTCTTGAGCTGCGAATAGGAGGAGACGTCCATGAGCCGCTTCAAATCCTGGAAGAATGAAGTTCTTGGGCGGCCTCTTGTTCGTTTTCCCAAGATTCTTCCTTCGAAGATGTTGCTAAGAAAGGTGCCATGTCTAATTGAGTGCCCTATTAGCTTGGCCTTCCTCTTCAAAATATGATTTATAAGCTCTCTTCTTTCTTTTACGTCCTGCAACACCTTTTCGTTGGACTTCCTTACGACCCATGATGTTTTGGTCATCTTCCTCCAAACCCACATCTCAAATGCTTCAAGCCGGTCTTTTTCGTACTTTTGGATGGTCCAGGTTTCACACCCATACAACAAAACACTCCAAACAAAAGCCTTTATGAATCCTTTTCTTACTTCAATTTTTAAATGTTTGTTTGATAGGAGGCTGTACTTTTTCATAAAAGTTTGCTTGGCTAGCGTTATCCTCTTTTTTATGTCTAGGGTACACTTATTGTTATATGTTAGCGTGCTACCCAGATAACAGAATTAACTGACTATATTGTACTATAAACTATGTTTTAAAAAAAAAATATTATTTACAAAAATACTTCAATTTCATATTATTTATGTGAGTCTAAGCGGCTCATTATTACAAATAGATATCAAATTGTGATAGAATTGTTCGAATCCAGAAACTCTTACTAAATAGTCTATGACACTAACCATGGGACCACAACCCGACACCATTTATTTACTTTTAAATTGAATGTCAAATATGTAACATCAAAATTAATATAAGATCATGTTTTTACTATATTATGTTTTACTTTTATATTCACAAGTGGATTTTTATTTAGGGAGCATAAGGATGAATTTTGGATTTGCGGTGGGATTCTTCCTTCTGCTACAATATGGCCAGTCACGTGACATATCGAATGCCCTTAATGTAGTGAAAGAATGGAAAGAAATGGAGTTTTATTTTCCTAATGAGACGTTTAAGTTGAATATGACCCAGAAAGGAGAATACAGATATAGGTCTTCCTTTATTATTGATGTTGATGCACATTATGGGTATGGTAAGTATCTTGAACAATATTGATATGTTTTTAGTGTTGATCAAATTTAAACCAGACTGATTTACATACCTACAATTTGCAAATTTTCAATCAGACACTGGATTATTCCCCTTACATATGGTAAATATTGATATTGTATCTCAACTTGAGACGAAGCATTTATTAACAAAAGGTACCACCATCAACTGAAATTCCACATTAAATTCAAAATTATAAATAATATATGAAATAAATACAACAGTGCACATATACATGTATATTTAATAAAGGGCAGAATGTTACAATAAGTGTAACGAGTGATTACTTCTTTTGTATAAAAACGATAGATGCTTCATTTCAAGTTAAGACACCTATGATATATGTACAGTAAGTCTTCTACTTATGTGATTAATTTGTACCAAAGGTTTTCGTGTATGTCGAAAAATCGCATAAGTCGAATTTTCGTTGTTGTTGATATTTGGTATGTAATAATAAGCGTTAGTTTCAAATGATATATTGTATTACATATCGCTCACTCCTTTCAAGAACGTCATAAATCAAAAAACTTGATTTTTCAGGAGAACGTTTTTAAAGTTTAAAAATATAACACAATGTATTAAAAATAAATATGAAACCACTTACTGAACTTTTTACTATGCAACAGATCTTTTTAGGTAAAACCTGAAGGTTTTTTCTCCATTTGAAAAATATTTATTATATTTAAAAAAAAAATTAAACAATACCTTTTCATCAAAATGCAAAAACAACATTTTCTGCCCTGTAGCGGGTAAATATTAAGTTTAAAATATGCCTCTTTTGCTGGGATATAATACATTTTCTGGGCATTCCGAAAACATGCCCAACTCAAAATTGACGATTTTTGATTTATGACGTTCTTGAAAGGAGTGAGCGATATGTGAAAACAGAATAGATCTATGAACATATATTCAATAAAACATTATTACTACATATATACATAACATTATACACATGTGTAAAGTGATCACTTAAAACAGCTTATAGCCTATTCTTCTTCATGTATGTTAATATATCAAAAATAAAATGAAGTGGTTTAATTTACATTTATTATCATTTTAAATTAATTAACGTTTTTTATCTCTTAAAAATGCAAAAGGATATAGATAATAATTAATTGTTAGATGGAACACGGAGAATCTTCGTGACCACTCCCCGATTTGGTAGCGGACGTCCCATGTCTCTTGGGGTTGTGACGGATGAACAAGGTCCTGGCGGTCCCATTATTCGACCTTATCCTGATTATTCCTGGCACATCAATCAACGAACTAACTGTGATGGAATTACAACTGCACTTAGAGTGAAGGTAGATCTCATTTTCATAAAATGCTTTAAATTACCCGTAACGACCTATTTTATTTATCATTTTTAAGATTAAGATTAATTAAAACATAACTTTGTTTTAATATCCATATAATTATTTCAATTATAACTTAATTATAATATCAACCGGTTTCAAAGCTAACCGCTTCTTTTTCAAGACTGGTTAGTACTAAAACACTATCTACTTAACAAAATTCACAAATTTTTGGCCGCTAGGCAAAAGAGCTTGGGTAGATCTCAAGTGGCTTAATTTTTTTGTGTTGATTAGCAGTTACATTCAAAAGAGATCAGGGACGTTGAGTGACAGGAAACATATTTAATAACGGACTTTTACAAAAATCGTTTACTTGTGTATTTATTAGTTGTACTACTACATACTACTACTACTACTACCATCATGCCGTTTCACCGCAGGGGTAGGCAGAGAGGATGGAATGCCACACTTTTCTGTCCTGACATACACTCCTCGCCTCCTTCACATCCATACATCTAGTCATACATGCCCTCCGATTACGCAGACTTTTGACACAGCCAGATTTTAGGTTCTGATTGATCTGATCGTGCCAAGTCTTTTTTGGTTGTCCTCGTTCTGTTTTCCGTCTCACATTCGCCACATATATTTTCTTAGTCATTCTCTCGTTATCCATTCGCTCCACATGTCCATACCACCGTAAAGAACTCTTCCTAATCTTTTCAATTATTCCTCGTTCAGCCTTACATTCCTTTCTTACATCTTCGTTTTTAATTCTGTCATACAATAATTTTCCACAAATTCGTCTGAGGGAGCGCATTTGAACAGCGTTGAAATTATTATTAATTGCTTTTTTCATTTCTAATATTTCTATGTAATCTAATTTAAGTCCTCTGTCTAATTTTAGTCTCAAATATAAATTTTATATTTAAGATAATTTACTTCTTCACATACTTTCTTTAAAGGTTGATGAATGTTCTCGACTGTGGGTAGTTGACACAGGAACCATTGGTGGCACTAGGGTCTGTCCTGCCCAGATTCTGGCTTTTGACCTTGATACTGACAAACTTATCGCCAGGCATCGTCTTGGCCCTGATCTTGTAGATGACTCACTTTTGACCACAACGGTAAGTACCATAAAGGACAGTAATTAATTTTATCATGCTAAGACCAAGGAAATTATGCGCTTTAGTGATAAATTTTGTTTTACTTACGGGTTATTTTCTTTAATTTTATTTTACTTTAGGTTTTTAAAAAGTGCAAAATCTGTATAATACTTACATATGTACATATCGCTCACTCCTTTCAAGAACGTCATAAAAAAAAAACTTAATTTTCCAGGAGAACGTTTTTAAAGTTAAAAAATAAAATACAATTTGTTTAAAATGAATATCAAGCCACTTATTAAACTTTTTACAGTGCAACAGTTCTTTTTAGGTTAAATCTGAAGGTTTTTTCTCCATTTGAAAAATAACTAGATTATTAAAAAAAAAATTTAAACAATACCTTTTCTTCCAAATGCAAAAACAACACTTTCTGCCCTGTAGCGAGTAAATATTAAGTTAAAACTATACCTCTTTTGCTGGGATATAGTACATTTTCTGGGCATACCGAAAACACGCTCAACTGAAAATTGATGATTTTTGATTTATGACGTTCTTGAATGGAGTGAGCGATATATATTGTATTTCATATATAATGAGAACAGGTATTTAAGTATAAAAATAGAGGTACAAGAATTTAAGTATAAAAATAAAGATTTAATCAGTGCACTTCAATAATTAATACATACATATGTAAGAAGATAAATGAATTTTTAAAAACATATAGGTATTATTGTATGTGTATCAATTGAATTGGATTGTAGTTTTGTGGGTATTGTCACCGGTCCTAGCGTTAGAGACTCTAGGTCGATCCTCATTCTAAACAACTTTATTATATTTAAAAAAATCATATTGTTTATATAAACAAAGTTCCACAGTACTGAAACTGAATTATGTAGAGACTTTGATACAACTAGGGTTGACTTACTGCTATGAACTTGCACCAACTCATTAGAGAATCTTTGTTGAGTCAGGATAGGTTGTGATACTGACAGAGCACAGAACGCCACAGTCTTCTGTCTTCCTTCACATCCATACATCTAGTCATACATACCTTTCGATTACGTAGACTTTTGATACATCAGATTTTAGGTTCTGATTGATCTGAACATGCCGAGTATTTTTTGGCCGTCCTCGTTCTGTTCTTTGGCTTACATTTGCGTAATATACTTTCCTAGTCATTCTCTTGTTATCTATTCGCTTCACATGTCATACCACCTTAAAGAAGTTTTCTTAATCTTTTCAATCATCCTTAATTATTATTATTGCCCTCTTTTCCTTTCTAATATCTTAATTTTAATCATACAACGATTTTATTTTCTCCATTAGATTCATCAACTCTATTCTGTAAACAAGTTTTTCGTAAAGCCTGTTGAAATTATGATATTAATCTTTCGACTTGAAAAAATATCATATTTAATTTTTTTAATTCATTTTTAATTCTGTCATACAATGATTTCATAAATATTCATCTGAGGGAATGCATTTCAACGATATTCAGTCTGGTTTCATAATTCGTTTGCTGGTTCTACGTTTCGCTTCCATACATCACTATAAAAACTAGCACTCAATAGAGTAATAATGAACCGCCAGTTTAGTTTCCATAGACATACATATTTCTATTTGCAATCACATATATGTATCCAATTTGATAAATTAGGTGGTGGACGTCCATGATCCGGAATGGGGATGTCTGGACACCAATATTTATATTTCAGACACTTATAATAGTTCCATCATTGTGTACAGTCTCCTCACTAACACATCATGGAAGGTGACTGATAATACATTCCGCCCAGATGTAAGATATGTGAACTTTACTATTGAGGGTAAGTTTTAAAAATGGTTTTAACAATACTTTTTTTCTTTTCTTTTTCTTTTAACCCTTATTCGCACCCAATGGTGCATAAGGCGCTACATTGTTTTGATGCAGTGTCTCTCAAACATGTCAATTACATGAAGGCAAGGTGATCAGTCCTACACCTCATGTGTCAGTTCAGGTGATATTGAATATTACAGTAAAAAATTACTGATACTTATTCTAACTCTCCTGGAAATCGAAGCCGGGACCTCCGGCATAGCAGACAAGCACTCGGATCACTACACTAAGGGCAAACACAAATAGCAAGGGCACGCTTGCCAAATTAAGTGCACTCATTGTGAGCTGGTAAGATCACTTTGCCCATGGTAGTTTTTGTAGCTAATTGAAGTGTGAGACGTCTATAATACGACATCTGGAATACACAGATCTTTTAGATACTCTGGAGCCATATTACGAGTATGCATTGATTTATACATGAGTTGATTTATGATTTATACAGTGCAGTTGGTGAAGTAGTGGGGTGATGTGACTTAATTTATTAATTCCAAATAATTAGTCACTGCAGCGTTTACCACTGATTACAGTCGAGTCATTTAATTGTTTGGTAGACCCGTGTATATCCCGTTACAATAATCGACTCTAGATACTACAAATTATGTTATCTCGGAATCGTATAAAAAGGGAGTTCAGTGAAGTGATCTTTTTTAGTACCATCTTACATTTGAATATTGTATTTCTTTAGGAGAAAGCTTCGAGCTAGAGGATGGTATACTTGGAATGGCCCTGTCTCCATACCGAGGTTACGGAAGGTCGAGAACCCTATATTACCACTCCCTCACGTCTGTGACAGAAAATAAGGTCCGGACTTCCACCCTGCTGGATGAGGAAGCTTGGAATGCCAAAGTCAACATGTCTTCTAAATTTACTGTAAGTCAAATATTGCTTCGATATAATGATTTTAATTTTAGAAATGGATTTTCTATTTTATCAATGCAAGAATTGTGATAAGTGCACACAACACAAATACAATAAAATTACTATGTAAGAAGTTTGTTTTGAGGTTTTAAGGTAGTCATTACGGTAGTACTTTAAAAAAAATGTTATATTCATTCTTTCTTCTAACTCTTATCAGCGCCCAATAGTGCATAAGGCACTGCATTGTAGCGATGCAGTATTATTTTGATTGTTGATTGCAAGAAGTCAAGGTGATCAGCCCTGCACTTCTTGTACCAGTACTGGGTCATATTATATAAATATGAGAGTGGAAATCACCCATATTTATTTTGA
Source organism: Brachycentrus maculatus (assembly GCF_059751285.1). NCBI lineage: Eukaryota > Metazoa > Arthropoda > Insecta > Trichoptera > Brachycentridae > Brachycentrus > Brachycentrus maculatus. The sequence continues at coordinate 537,694 of NW_028281116.1, read as the reverse complement.
CCCCCCTGGGAATCTAACCCGGGACCTCCAGCACGGTAGCCAAGCGCACTGACCACTACACTACGGAGGTGGACATTGTTATATATTAGTAGTTTTTCTATGTATATATAAATATATATATATATATATATATATATATATATATATATATATATATATATATATATATTGTATATATATATATATATATATATATATATATATATATATATATATATATATATATATATATATATATATATATATATTTATATATACATATACATAAATATATATATATATATATATATAAATATATATATATATATATTATATATATATATATATATATATATATATATATATATATATATATATATATATATATATATATGTATAAAACATGTATATAAATAAAATTTCGATTACATTAGCTGCTTTTGTAATATTTACAACATAAAAAAACATTAGATTTGTGTTTTCTACTGACATTTATTGGTGGAATTGCATTTTATACAATAAAATAATAACTGCACAGTTTTTTCCACTTATATTTTATTTTACCATTTGACCAATGATCGAGTTTCGTCGTTACCGATATCATTATACTAGCCTGATGATGTCGGTAACGACGAAACCCGGTTACTGGTAAAATTAATTTAAAGTAAAAAAATGAAGTGAAAAGAACTATGTTGTTTTATTTAAAAAAAAAACATTACTTCGGAAATATCACTTTTTTTTAAAATTACCTAATGTCCAAGTGACTCTGAAATCTAGCTACGGCTTATGCAACACCGCTTATCATGACCCTACTAAGGCTTCAACTTTAAAGTTTCATAGCCTATGCCTATTCGTGAGTATATTTACTCTTTATGTTTAAAGGTACTATAATTTCATGTAATTCATAAGTGAAAATTCTAGGCAAGAAACACTAGCTCGGAAATATCACGTAGCATTCGTTAGTTTATATATGAAAAATGAGGAAAAAAGGTATATTTCCGAATTTTGGTATTTTTGATTTCGTATTAACTCGTTTTAAATGTTCTAATCATTATTTTAGGTTCTTCCAAATCAAAGGCCGTCTCAATCAGTAGCAGAAGCCATGAACCGGAATGGAGTTCTTTTCTTCGGTCTCTGCAGTGAAACGGCCGTAGCTTGCTGGGACTCCTCCACTACTTACGGACCTGCCAACTTCCACATAGTGGCCCAGAACAAGACTACGCTGCAGTTCCCCAGTGGACTCAAGGTCCTGACTAATGACAGGGGAGAAGAGGAGCTCTGGGTCGCCACCTGCAGGTTCCAGAAGCTCAGAAATGGAAGCAAAAATGGCACTGAGGTCAATTTCAGAGTCCTTTCGGCTAAGGTCAAGGATCTTATTAGAGGAACAAAATGCGATCGTTACAGAGGATACTGATTTCCTAAATTACTGAACGTTACCTGAATCTGATGTAGCATTATTTTTTAAATATAAAAAACCTTGAATATTATAATTTTCATGTTCGAAGTATCACTTGTATTTGTAGATCAAGTTTAAAAATAAATGCTTCATTTATTTACAAAATAGTTTTATTTCTGTATTGATTAAATTCACTTTTTCAAAATATTTCCATATTTATTCAATATCACCCTGGACTGGTACTTGAAGCGGAGGGCTGATCATCTTTCCTTCGTGTGTTAACGATCAAGATAACACTGCGTTTATATAATGCAGTGCCCTATGCACCATTGGGGTGCGGATAAGGGTTCGAATGAAAAATTAAATTGATTAAATTCACTGGAAAAGTGTATGTTTTTTTTCAGATATTTTTTAATGTATCAAAATCTCTCAGCGATTCGGATTCCTATCTAATTATTTGAGAGAATAATATGTTTGAATATCCTTTGAATAATTAAATAGTAAGTTTTTTTACCTGCCCCTTTTATAACTTTTTTAATAAAATGAAGTTGAGTAATAAAATAAACGCGAATTCAAAATTCTCATTACTTTGGCCGAGAGAATATTTACTTTATTATAACCCTTATCAGCACCCAATGGTGCATAGGGCACTGCATCGAATTGACGCAGTGTTATCTTGATCATTACTTACACGAAGGCAAGGTGATCACTCTTGCGCTTCAGAAACCAATCCAGGGTAATATTTAATAAACATTACAGTGTAAAATCACTAATATTTATTTTTATCCCCCCTGGGAATCGAACCCGGGACTTCCAGCACGGTAACTAAACACGCTGACCATTACGCCACGGAGGCGGACATTTAGTCAAATATTTAAAAGTGTTTACAGTTAATTCTAATTTAACTGTAAATTACTATTGGCTCGGTTATTTCTCATTAAAGATTTTTTAAAATAATAGGCAATAAATAGATTGGATATTTAATTTAGTAAATGCATAATATATTTTCAATAAATAATAGGTATTAAATCGGGAAATGAAGAAATATTTATTTTCAATTCACCTGGTCATTTGGGCTGGTCCTCACCCCCTATCTTACCCTTATCTAGGTAAAATCATCATAACCTACAGCAAATTACCAGTGATAATCACCCATACGTCAAATACCGAAGTAATCTGTGAAAAATACGATAGAAAACTCAGATAAAACCGGATGTAAGGTATAGAAGGGGAGTACCGCCCTAATATCTTTTTTGTATGGAGTTTACGTTGCTAACTCAACACGGATATTAAGTAATACCTCGATATAACAAACTAATTAGGGGGAGGAGGTCCGATATAGATTGTTTTAGAAAATATTAACACTGTATTTAGATACACATAAACAATACAAAACACAAACAAAATTCTATTTATTGTCTTCGGACACTCGTCGTGAAGTGACTTTACTGTTTAATATCGACGCTCTTGCTTTAAAGGAATCAAGTATTGTTTGCACTTTTGATGTTTTGAGACATAACTTGGGATTATCCTGTCCGCTATTTTTTTACATACTTCAAAACTTGAATTAAAGCATGTAAAATATTAACAGGATGTTTTGAATTTTGTTACTTTTAACCGGATTTTTCGTCCGTTATATCTATATAAGTTCGTTAAATAGAGGTCAGTTATATCGAGGTTTAACTATAACCTTTATTTTGAGATGTGTGACCGTAAGCAATATTATTAATTAAAATTTAAAACGTAATTTTACTACTCCTCGGTATTATAATGTGATTCTGTCAGAAATACTAAATTATACTAATTATAGGTAGGTACTCATAGGTAGGTACTAAACTAATTATAGGTAACGGAATGGGCTACATACATACCGCACACACAGATCAAAACTTTGTTAACTGAAAAATTATGATTTTTTAGATAATCACATATTCGGATTCTACGAACGAAAACACATATCGTAGTCGTACAGGAGAAAGTGACCAACTGACAAAACGTAAAATGTTCAGGAGGGCCATTTAAACGTTTTTACACTTTTGTTATCAATTAAAAACAAAGAAATAATGTATTCACGATTGTGATTATTTTTGTGTGAAAAGAGATGTTTACCAATATTGAAATGAGTAAAAAATATTTTTGAAAATTTACATCCTAAAGTTTTTAAAATTACTTAAAGCAGTTGGTCACTTTTTTCAGGCAAAAATTTAGGAAAAAATGCAGATAGTCACTTTTGATTCTTAGAATGAGAACGGAAACGTTAGTTACAGATACAAAAGTTTAATTCAAAGCATTTTATTTTATTAATTTAAATTAAGAAAGAAACTTTTTTTTGGAAAATAAACTAGCTGGTAACATAACATTAAATTACACAACTTTTTTTTAATAAATATACAAAAAGTAAAGAAGTATTATTCTGACTCAGATTCAGAATCTAAGTTTGGTTCTGGTGCTCTGTCCTCCAGCCCGGGTTCGATTCCCAGGGGAGGTTGAAAATAAATATTAGTGATTTTACACTGTAATATTTATTTCATATTACCCTGGACTGGTCCCTGAAGCGCAGGAGTGATCATCCTGCCTTCATGTAAGTAACGATCAAGATAACACTGCATCAATACGATGCAGTGCCCTATGCACCGTTAGTTGCGGATAAGGGTCAGAAGAAGATTTGAGATCTAACATATCGTCAAATCTTAATTCATGTACATTATATGGATCACTCTTTCTTGATTTTTACATATTTCCATCAATAATTTACCTCTACTGGCCATTTGACTTTGAATTTAGTCACTTTGTTTCTCTAGAAATATTTAAATGTCAAATGTTTCATACAGAACTATAAATAACTTCATGGCGTTGAAAATTGTTACAACAGGCAATAATGTCCAAGTGTCACTTGGTCACTTTTGCTTGTAAAGAAAATGAACATCAATGCAGTTAGTCATTTTTAACAAGTCAAAATATTATACTTCCAAGTTAAAAATCGCTCTGGGATTTTTTTCAGGGCAGTATTAAGCTAGTAAGATGTCAAATAGTTAATAATCACGTTTTTGTAAAAACTGCAGTTGGTCACTTTCTCCTGTATGACTACGATATATCAATTTATCTTAAATATTCTTCAAAAATAGTACTATATGTTCTTTTTGGTGAATAAAAGAGTTCGATTCCCTCTACCTACCCCTTCGGGAAAGCGGCGTGATGGTTAGTTGGTTATTTAGTATGAAATGTTTAATTGTAAATATGAAAATAGGAAACTTCTATTACGTAAGGCGACATCACTATAATATGTTTTTCATCTCTCCTGAAAAAACAGTTTTTTTGAGTTGGTACTCTTTTGATCTAGGGGTGCGATATGTTACACATGTTACATACACATCGCGGTGTGAAATCTGCAACTAAACAACTTGCAAAACAGAAAACGTTGCAAAAATTATATTTTTCCAGTATTTCCAGTAGAGGAATTTCTGAGATACTCATAATAAACTACATATCAGTATATATTTTTTGACATCTCAACATAGATGAAGAACAATATAGAAGTCTGGGCATTTACGATGCTTACGACAGTCGTAGGCTGGTTTAAGTGATCAATTTACACACGAGTAACATTCACCAATTCTACCCATGATTGACACCACACTACTTGAATTCTTGGGAGCTCTATATATATATATATATATATATATATATATATATATATATATATATATATATATATATATATATATATATATATATATATATATATATATATATATATATATATATATATATATATATATATATATATATATATATATATATATATATATATATATATATATATATATATATATATATATATATATATATATATATATATATATATATATATATGATCCAATTTCGAAACATTGTTTTTGAATAACTAGAACTTTGGTGAGATGAAGAAGCTTTTTTATTGAGTAGAAACTCTTATATTTGTATGTGAAGTCCGAATCCTGGATTATAATAACAAGTATTTGGACACCCTCAAAATGGTGTTATCAATAATTTTATCGAAAAAAGATTATTTTTTGAGTCGCGCAAGCCTCGGACTTTTCGACAAGACTAGGTTCGGTCAATTTGACATAGCTTTGATTTTTTTTTGAATTGGAAAATTTGTGTTTATCATAAGAATACATACATTTATTTATCTATTTTTATTCAAAAATGTAAAAAGACGGTTTTAAAATACATTGTTATTTTCGAATGTAGCTTACTACATGAATTACGTTATGCATTTCTTGATTTTGATGTAAAAAAAAAATAGAATCAGTTATGAATAGTGCATAAATTTTTTAAATCATGACATGTATATTCTTATCCGCCCCTATAGTGTAATAGTCAGCTTGTTCAGTTACCATGCTAGAGGTCTCGTGTTCGATTCCCAAGGACATTATAAATATACGTGATTTTTTTCCTATATATTCATATTTTTATAATATAACCTTAGACTGGTAGTTTCAAAGCAAGGAAATGAAATGAGAAAAATGAGAAAAACCCTTTTTTATGTATTTAATGAAAATTAACACTGTTTATTGACAATATAGTGCCCTATACACCATTGGGTGCGGATAAGCGTTAGAAAAATACATTTTAGTATGCTATAATATATCTCATAATATCGTTTTCCTTGTATCGTTTTTCGAATATTAAGTATGAATTTTAATTGAAATTGAATTTTACGGTGTTCATAAATTTTGTGACCGCTAACTTCCGTTAACAATAATTAATGTTACCTTAAAAGGACCGAATTTGCTATCCATTACTGGAAAGTTTTCTTGTTTTGTCAGGCCTTTGATCCTCCTAATGGCTGTTTGATAACTTTATTAAATATTCTATCTTGTCAGACTGATAACCCGACTAAGTGGTTTAAACTTCTTTACGTGGAAAATAATTTATTCAATAACACCAAGATTATTTTTAGCACATCCGTAATTGCCAAAGGGAAAGTAAGTAACACAATTATTTTTTGGAACAACCATCTCCTGTTTTCTCCGTTAAGTATTCAATAGTGTCCAACTTAATTTTCTTTAAGCCCAGGTAACATTTTGCTGTTTAAATTCAGAGGATGCACAAATTCCAATTAATTTTGCCCCACCTGTATGTACAATAAAGCGGTATATTGTTTGCGGTCAACAATACAATATTTGTGCTATATGCTTACATAGCATTGATGTATCGCTCACTCCTTTCAAGAACGTCATAAATCAAAAATCGTCAATTTTCAGTTGTGCACGTTTTCGGAATGCCCAGAAAATGTACTATATCCCAGTAAAAGAGGCATATTTTAAACATAATATTTACCCACTACAGGGCAGAAGGTGTTATTTTTGCACTTTGAAGAAAATGTACTGTTTAATTATTTTTTTTATATACTAAATATTTTTCAAATGGAGAAAAAACCTTCAGGTTTTACTTAAAAATATCTGTTGCACACTAAAAAGTTCAGTAAGTGGCTTGAAATTAATTTTAATTCATTGTATTATATTTTTAAACTTTAAAAACATTCTCCGGGAAATCTAGTTTTTTTTTTATTTATGACGTTCTTGAAAGGAGTGAGCGATATATTTTAAAAACAAATCTAAATTAAAATTACTCAGTTTTCGGCAATCCGTTAATAAGTGATGCATATTTTTTACATCACACATTAATTTCTCGCTAGTACCCAAGCACTCCCTCTTAATTTTAAAAATACAATCATTTTATATTATTTTGCATGATTATTTTGTAAATGCGGTTATTTTTAGCATATCTCAACACGTATTTTTCGTTAATTGATTCGGCAGTCACTTTGTGGTAAAATGTATCCATTTTTAATTAACGTTTTACTTGGTAAATACTACTTTTACTTAAAATCTATTATGACACGCGTTTCGATGCATTCCGCATCATTTTCATACGCATACGGTATTTGAAAATGATGTGGAATGTATTTTTTTTATAAGCAATTACCTACGGTACTCTGGGTCACATACTTACACTCGAACTTGTTTGTGTATGTTGTATACTGCTAATATGTATGAGTCTCTTGAGTAAACATTATTATCTATCCTCGGAACCCTAACTGTCCATCACATTATTCTTCTTTGGTTTCCTCTATCCCCCCTTCCTTAAATCCATACCTCATTCTTCTTCTTAATAATACATAATATTGTAATTATTTGTTCAATTACACTGCGATTAACTGCCTTTTATCACAAGTTTTTTTGTTTATACTTTTATGTACAAGTAATACCTGCCCTCTAATTTTAAATGGCTATATAATAATGTTAAAATTTTTACCAGTCCGTTTATGGTTGATTGGAAGATATTGCTTCTTTTTATCAATAAGTCACCAATGTACATATATTCTGTACAACAAATAAAATGGAAAAACGAATAAATAAAATTTCCTCTACCCTTTAGTAAATAAATGAATGTTTTTAAAGTAAAAGTTGTCTTATGAAGGTTTTTTCTATGTGATGTTTATTCATAAAACTTTTGTACCTTAGTGTACCTGCGTTCTGTACGAGGCGGTTGAATAATACTATATGTTAGTTTTATTATACTCATATACGTGAGTTAGATATTACTCGGCAATAAATTTAACATATTTAAAGCTTGTAACTTTCGAAAAAAAAACAAAAATAAAGTCATGTTGTCATACATTTTATTAAAAAGTTTTTATTTGAGAACTAGAAAACAAAGTTTTTTTTTAAAAGAAATGTGTACCTATATTATCCAAACTGTTACATTTATGTCGGTCATAAAATCAAGATTCAAATGTCAACAAATCATTTTCCCGCCCATTTTGCGTGTTAGTGTTGCTAACATTCGCACGGATGCCAACCTGATATTAATTGCGAGAATTTTTCCCATTGCAAATGCCAACATTTTGGCGATATGTTACGCGAGTACCTAGCCAGCTATCTATTAGGCTGTTCGCGTGCAGTTGTTGCTTGGTACGGATTGACACTTTTGTTATGATTCCGAAGTTTCTTCGCGTGTTTTGCATTTCGAGTATTGTTTGACGCTTTCAGGATACCTACGTAATTACTCTGTTATGGAAAAAATACTTAATAACGTGACAGGCTTTGAAAGTACAACATACCCCACTTGCATTGCAATTGCCCTTATTTCGATGGTAATTCAAATTATTCACAATAGGGAGAGCTTCGTGATTGTATATCGCATGTTGGAGTCTCGCGGTTTTTAGGCTTATAATAATTAAATATGATTAGAATTTGTAAATTTTCCTGAAGTACTTACCTAAAAAATTAAAAAGTATTATTACATTAAATAATAAACCCCACTTTCCTCCAGTCAAACCAATCTAACAGGTTTTTGCAAACACACGAGATAACAGCGTAGGCTAAACTGGAAGTGCACATGTGAAGAGTGAAGCATAGAGTTGGCAAAAGAAGGATGAAAGTAGACTAAATGTAGTTAAAATGCGATCAGACGAATATGCGGTAGAAAATTTACGATAGATGCTTGCATAGAAAAATAAGGAAGGAATACAAGGCTGAGATAAGCACTATCGATAAAATAAAGAAATATGTGTGGAGATGGAATGAACGGTAAAAAAATATATGCGGAGAAAGCAATTGGAAATAGAAGCATAGGAAGACCAAGGAAAACTTGCTATGATCAAGCATTTTAAATGCTTGAAAGTGGTCAGATCTGACAACTGATTGATCGGCGGGTATGTATGAGGAGATGCATGAATGTGGAAGAGACGAATGATGTTTGCAAGGACAGAATAGTGTGGCATTTTTTTCTCTCTGTCTACCTATGCGGATAACGGGTATGATAGTTAGTTAATATTTTTTTATTATTAATTTAAACTCAAAAATATGTTTCTAATAGGCGAACACAAATTTGTACAAACTCCCAACCTTAAAATGATTTTTCCGATATTTTTTTATATTCTTATCCCGATCTTGGTGGAGCTTACGGCACTGAATCGGGTCGACGTGTCGTGAGCTGATCATTAATTATCGAAATCAAGGTGATCAGTTTGGCTCTCAAGATTTTTGAAAAAAAAGGCGTGGAATAAATTTCAGAGATACACAAGAGAAAAAGCTTTTACTGAAGGGCTTTACCGCTAAATGGGAAAGAAAATAGACCAGGAAAACAAGAAGGAAAACAAGAATATCACCAATGACTAAAGGCATTGTGGGTTGCATACCCGTATTTGAAGAAATACGGTATAGCAAGGTGATCACTACTGCGCTTCACAAGCTATATGTATAAGCCAGTAGTGGCTTGTATAGCTTTTGAAGCGCAGTGATCACCTTGCCTTCATGGTAGTTACGATCAAGATAAAATACAGTGCCCTATGCACCATTGGGTGCGGATAAGGGTTAGAAATGTAGAGCTTATGCACTGCTAATGTATATTTTAAGGTAAAAAATCCATCCCTTCGATATTCATTTGCTTGTAATTGTAGGTAAAAATAATTTTATTTCTATTCACTAACAAACTTCGGAGTAGAAAATCATGGATATTATGACTTTTTTTCATTTGGTTGCCAATACTTGTAGAAAAATGAGAGGGAAAATGATTTGTTGAAGTTTAACGGTTGGGTTTGTGACCACTTCTGAAGCAGGCTTGGTTAAGTGGACATTTCTATGCGAATCTTTTAGCTTGTACCCACTTATAGTAAAGCTTTCCCAACCAAATTTCTGACGAAATGACTTTCAACATTACATTTTTCTTAATAAAGAATCTCCATATAACTTTTGTATATAGGAAAATAAAAGTGTCTCGTAAAACACAAATATATCAAAAAAGGAATAAAAAGTGTAAGTAATGATCATTGTTATATCGCTCCGGTGAACAATCAGGCCAAGAAACAAAACCACATGGAATAAAAATAATAGTTATTTAAATATTGGTTTCATAAAATTACTTAAATAAATAAATACAGGTTTTTCTCTTCAAATTCGACGCCTTACAAATTAAATTGGACTTTTTACAAATTGGACTTTATTTTGTATTTCATAAAAAATATTATTAAAGTAGTACTCATGATATTTAACTAACTAACTAACCATCAAGCCGCTTCTCCGTAGGGGTAGGCAGAGAGAATAGAACGCCACACCACTCTGTCTTTGCAAATATTCTTCGCCTCTTCCACGTTCATGCATCTCCTCATACATACCAGCCGATTATTTCGACTCCTAACCTGACTGTTTTCAAGTATTTGGCATACCTGATCGTGCCAAGTTTTTCTCGGTCTTACTCTGCTCCTTTTTCCAATTGCATTCGACTCATAAATTTGTTATACCGTCCTTTCCTCACTCATTCGTTCAACACGTCCAAACCATCTCAACACACCTTTCTTAATTTTATCGAAAATTATTTTTTGACATCTCATCAAAGATGAAGAAGAATATGGAAGTCTGGGCATTTACGAGGCTGACAATCGGCATAGGCTGGTTTGAGTGATTAATTTTCACACGTGTAACATTCACCAATTCTACCCATTATTGACAACCACACTACTCAAATTCTTGGAAGTTCTATATATATGAACCAATTTTTGAAAAATTGTCCTTAAATCACCATAACTTCACCAGAGACACCTATTGGTGAGATGAAAATAAGCTTTTTATTGAGCAGACACTCTTTTATTGGTATGTGAGGTCCGAATCCTGGATTATAATCACACACATGAGAAACGCCAGAAAATATCGTTTTCATTTTTATTATTTAAGCTTATAATTTGACCAGATAATTTATTCAAAACATTTTGAGTGTGTCCAAATACTTGTTCACAAAATCTGGGTTATCTCCACTTACAGTTTATCGATAATGCTTATCTCATTCTTTGCATTCCTTCCATATGATATTTATGTATGGATATAAACGTGATTTGACAAATCAAGAGAGAAAAATATCATTGAATGGATATTTATTTATCGCGCGGGGTATCCACCCATTAAAATACAATTACAGGGTATTTAACTTTTCCATTATTATAGTTATTTATATCAATTTAAGTTACTTAAAGTTAGACGCCATGGAAATAAAATGAGTTGATAAGTTGAATTAACCTTATTCCTTTCTAAAGTCTCAAAGCTCGAGGGATTAACCCTTGCTAACGGTGGCAACAGAACTTTCTAATTAATTGTCTAATTTAAACTTTCAGACAAAATTAAAGTACCTACGTAGCAACTCGCTAATTTTATTGTTTTTTAAAGGAGTTTACCTACCTAGATTTACAATTAAAGCTTTGTAGTCGGGTATAAAAAAAACATTGAAAATAAAATACTGGATGTATTTATGTAGCGACTGGCTATTCACAATTAAACTTTTAAAGTTGTATATAAAAAAATAATGTTAAAAATAAAATGTATCTATGTAACAAGTAGCAAATATTATTTTTATGGAGTAATCACCTACCTAGATTTACAATTAATTTGTAGTCGGGTGTAAAAATAACATTGAAAACAAAATTTGTAGCAACTGGATAATTTTATTGTTTTTGAAAGGAGTTTTTTTTAATATGGAATGGCGTTGCACATGAAATACATTGCATTTGTCAATGTCAAGTCAAGTAGATTCTTAATTATACAATATGATAGACTTATTATAAAACAATAAATTTATTCCATTTAATTAAAAAAAACAACTAAAAGTCTGTACATAATAGGGTTCCTGCTCGCCAGGATGAGATGGATATCTGTAGGGAGGGGAATAAGCGGGACCAGAGTTTTAAAAAAAATTACCATTTGGTCATTTATTGGGCAAAAAAATAATATGTGGTTAAGGTCTTCCTCTTCAAAACGACACTCGCAAATGGGGGAGTCAAAGACACCAATCCTCGCAAAGTGCTCTCTCGTACAGCAATGACCCATCCTCATTCGACAAATGGTGGATGTATCTTTCTTGTTAATCGAAATTTTCCTAAACCAAAGACGGGACGGGACAGTAGGCTGAATGAGAGAGTTTTGAAAGGAGTTACTAGCCTAGATTCACAATTCAACTTTGATAGTAATGTTTAAAAATGATATGAAATATAAAATAATGCAAGTATCTACAGATGGATACATACATTATTTCATTTTAAACATTATTTTTAATGTATGGAGAATTTTTTAATGTATGTAGGTCGCTAAAATTATTTTCATGGAGTTATCACCTACCTAGATTTACAATTAAAATTTTATGGTCATTTGTAAAAATAGTATTGAAAATAAAATACTGTTTGTATTTATGTAGCAAATGGATAAGTCTTTTGTTATTCAAGAGAGTTTACCTACCAAGATTTACAAATGAACAAGTGTAGTCGTGTGTAAAATAATATCAAAAATAAAATAATATGTGTACCTACTTAGCAAGTCACTAATTTTTTTGTTTTTTATTGAGTTACTTACCTAGATTTACAATTAAACCTTACAAGTCATATTCAAACATAATATTTCAGAAAGAATAATTAATGTAAGTAAATTATAGGACAGAAAAAAATATTCAGAACATTACTTTTAAATATATTCATACGTCTATAATGCGAAAAATAATCAGATAATTGTTTTGATGCCCAAGTGATTAAAAAGATAATTATTTTTGTATTCAATCGCATTATGCAGTTTTTTTCTGGTAATGGATTTGTTATTTAAGAATAGACTGAAAAAGTATACTAAAATCATATATTATTTATATATTATTATTTTATTTTTTTTATATTTAATTTTTTTTTTAACATCTCATCAAAGATGAAGAAGAATATGGAAGTCTGGGCATTTACGGGGCTGACGACCGTCATAGGCTGGTTTAAGTGATCACTTTACACACGTGTAACATTCACCAATTCTACCCATTATTGACAACCACACTACTCAAATTCTTGGAAGTTCTAAATATATGAACCAATTTCGTCAGCCCCGTAAATGCCCAGACTTCCATATTCTTCTTCATCTTTGATGAGATGTCAAAAAATAATATGAAAATAACTCCTGTAATTGGAGATAATCCAGATTTTGTGAACAAGTATTTGGACACACTCAAAATGTTGTAAAGTACATTTCGTTTAATTATATTATTTTTATTTTTACTTTTTAACACCGCAATAAAGATGGATTAGAATATGGAAGTCTGGGTATTTACAGGACTTACGAACATCATAAAAGGCTGGTTTAAGTGATCACTTTACACAAGTATAACATCCACCAATTCTACCTATGATTGACAACCACACTACTCAAATCCTTGGGACTTCTATGTATATTGATAAATTCGAAACAAAGTGCTTGAATTCACTAGAATTCCACTAGACATATTTATGGTGAGATGAAAGAATCTTTTAATTCAGCAGAAACTCTTTCATTTTTATGTGAGGTCCGAATCCTGGATTATAATCACATACATGAGAAACGCTAGAAAATATCATTTTCATTTTATTATTTTAGCTTATAATTTCACAAGTTACATTTTTCAGTATTATCAGTATTTACAACATTTTGAGTGTGTACAAATACTTGTTCACAAATATGTTGAGATGTCAAAAAATAATGTAAAAAATATAACTCCTAATTGGAGATAATCCAGATTTGTGAACAAGTATTTGAACATGCTCAAAATGTTGTACTTAAATCTTATTTAAAAACGATAAAATGATAAGTGGCCTCGTGTTTGCCTATTGTTATACGAGTATATTAATACAATTGGAAGTAAAACATGGAAGAGACCTACATCCAGCAGTGGAGAGATGGCTGAAGAAGATAATAGATAATTAATAGAAGTTCCTTTGACCAAAAGTGTTTGATTTTGGTTGATGTGTTAGAATAATTGTTTTATTCACAATTCATATAGGTTCAGCTCAAAGAATGGTCCTATGGAGAACGAATATCGAATCAGACGAATAAATAAGTACCACTGTATATGGCAGAGATTAAAGGTAGACATTCGCAACCCGCTGAATGTTAGCATATTCAATAATTTAATTAAATTTTACAGTACGAAATAATTATTTTAGTAGTGAGATGAATACTCTTAGTAAGCATATAAATTCTAAACACTCAATATTTGAATTGAAACACGAAACAATAAAGATATTATGTTAATTCCTTCTGATAAGTAAGAATAGTATTGGGTTCATCAGTTTTAAAATCAGCACGCGGCACTTTGTAAAATGTTTAAATTAAAATTAGGGATGAATGTTACAATTTTAGTATTTTTTTTATAAACGCGCAGAGTGCCGTTACTCGTAGAGAATGCCCGGGTGAAAGGTTTCCTTAATATTTGAACGAGACAGCGTTTTGTCTGTGTACTTGGAAATATGTTTTTGGTGACTTTTAACACCCCGAGTCTCCAAAAAACATATTTGAAACATTTCATAAAATAATACAGAAAATAAAAACTGGTGAATTTGTTGATTGGGAACTTCTTATGTAAAAAGCGTGTAGATCGGTGGGTTTATTGCTTTTTATGCTTTCCATCCATCAAAAATAAAAAATAAACTAGTACGGTAAGTCAAAGTTTACCTATCAGATCTGTTTGGATTACTGGGTGGATAGACAACATCTATCATTGTTACTTTGAGGTATCCTCGGTATTACAAGTTTTTTTTTATATATTTAGGAATTGCATTTAATATTTTCCTCGTTTATCATGTACAAGGTTTATAGATCAATTAGTGGTTTTTTGTTTCTTATAGCTAAGAACATAAAAAAAAACATAAGCTAAGAACATGTATTATTTTAATCTGCGTTGGGAACAGGAAGAATAAACTAGTGAGGGTCTGATAACAATTTCTCAGCATTTGATAATTGCTGGGAGAAAACCACGTAAAACTCCTCAGGAGAAGGCAGATATTAAGTTCCAGAGTAAGAAGGAATACGGACTTGCTCTTGATTGTATTTAAGCTTCTGAACTGGTCAGTTTATAATCCTGATAACTAAGTGACGCAGGACGCCGAGGTCCTGGCAGAAAGCAAACATCGTGGCTTCGCAACTGGAGCGGGATGAGAGGAGTGGAGGTGTAGACTGCCTTTGCCATAGTGATCGCCAACGTTGGGGGGATCTAACACGGCATACGAAGAAGAAGAACTTAGTGATGTTGAGTGTATACGCTTTCAATGGTGAGTGTATACGCTATCAATATACCGAATAATTGTGAAAGAGCCAGGCAACATAGACCCTCTGTCCTTCACGAGTGCCGAAACAATTTATCGTTAGTAGTACCCATTGGGAGGATTATATGTCTTTTGTGAAATAAAAACCTCAACTAATGACTACGCGTAAACAGTGTTAGTCAGTTTTCTGTAACTGACTCAATGTAAATATAGATGAAGAAAAATAGATGACTAACTGACGTATGTAAACATAGATGAAGAAAAATCTCATATACCGAAAAACTGCGAGAGAATAATAGGAAAATGTGTAACTTTCCGGCTCGAATGTGTAAGTATAAATTTCCCCCTCCTCGTGGTAAAAAGCCTCCCCGGCTAGTCGGATGTCGGCAGGGTGTAGGCAGGGTGTAGGCAAGGTGGGCAGGGTAGCTACCCCCAGACTCGGAGAGGAGCCTAGAATCAATAGTGCGCATGCTCCGATACTTATCTGACCCACACACTGCTCGGGCGCCAAAACTGTAACATTTCCTTTCAGCCCGAGATCCATTGTTGTTATTTACAGAAACTGGAACTCGTTACTATGGAAACATTATGTCACAGATTCCAATGGACGCGCAGATTGTCACAGATTTCAATTACCGGCACAGATTGTCACATTTTTCAATAGTTCTACTACGTCCAAGGCGAGCTTTTATGAACAGACTGGTATTTTTCTCGCTCGCTGAATCATTTTTGAAAATTCCTTTATTTTAATTTAAGTTTTCGATTCTTTCTTTAAAAATATATATATTTGCCTTATAAAATTCTCTTTACCTATTATGTACAAGGATTTAAAGCATATTTAGTATATATGTCTTAATAATGAAAGTGAATATATACGAATAAGATTGATCCCTATAAACAATACAATAGACACAATGGATACAATTTCAATTAAGATTTGTCACAAAGCTCGTTTATTTGTCTTTTTGGACAGGAACAGCGTAACTAATATAATATATTTTATTATATTTTTAAGTAGAAAGTAACGCCAACGGTTCCAGATTCGCCCATATATTAATAAAATTTACATACAAAAATCTATTTCAAAAATAAAATTATATCAAATCATACTTAACTTACATATCTCTGCCGTAACTTACATGTAATTATTATTAAAATACACTACTTTAATTAATTCATTTGAAATTCATTTCATGAGAAAAAATTTATAAAATCATGGTTTTCAATCCCTGCAATGTAGTGATATAACAATTGCAAGAATTTTGTCTAGTCTCCCACCAGTCTGATGATGCCGGTAACGATGAAACCCGATCACTGGTCAAATAAAATAAACGTGAAAAAAAAATTAATAATTTTATTTAGTTAGTAGAAATATTTAGTTAATAAATTAAATAAATTATACGGGTGCAAGGTATGTATTATCTGATTTCCTATAATCTTTCGATTTGTACATTTTCAATACAATGTACATTTTTTTGTTAAGTTAGATTATTGTTTAATTTATAATATATTCAATGTAAGAACGGTTAGATAAGGGTAGAAGACGTTAAGTTGTGGGTTGAAATTAAGTTATATTTTATTGCCAAAGGAATGATTATGCTTTACATAATTAACGAGGCACTCGTAAAGGGAAATTACAATGTTAGTGCAAATAAATATGTATGTAATAATTAGCATTTAATATGAAGGGAAGGAGTGTACTAGCTCTAACAAATTACAGTTTTTAACAAACCCAAAAATATATTATTTATTGATTTCGCATTTATTTTGCAGAATGAGATGATGATTCAAATCTGACACTTTTATTAGACGGTATTTTGAGTTTATTAATATAAACACGACTGCTTTCGAGGACTACAGATATTCTTATCTATGTACAAGTGAAAAAATATTTTTTTAACAAAGTTCGCATGCTGATGAGAACTTCTGCAGTTTTCAAAACTAGTCGTGTTTACATTATTAAACTTTAAATATTGGTTTTATAAAATTGTTTCTTTATCACAATTAAACTATCAAAAAAATTAATGTGATTTTTTTTTTAATTTCTCAATTACCGCCTGTTTTAAATATTCAAATATTTATTTTGATTTTCTGAAAACCGTGAGAGTGTAAATATTAACGTAAAAAACTCAAGAGAGAATTGGGATAACTCCCTCTCATGGGGTTTGTTGTCATCGGCGTTATGGCAAGTTATTTAAAAAATATTATAATATTTACTAATCATATCATAGTCTTCGATTTGGATGCTGCAGAGAAATGGGATTATATGGATCACTTCTATTCAGCTTCAGTATCAGCACGCATTGTAAAAAATGCTTTTGGTTTTTCTATTATTCATTTATTTTAACTTAACGTACAGAAAAAAGTTCATTGGCGGGAAGAAATATCTTCCAACCCACCAAAAATAGACTAGTGATATTGGTCAAAACGTTTGATACCTTATATAGTTGTTTGCAATCAGGGTAGAACATATATACATAAAGTATTTCCATATATATATACAAGTAATTGAAGAAAATAATAAAAAAATGTTATAACGTAATCGGTTATATGCGAGCTGAGAATATGGTTTTAGCGGGTTGGCCAGTCCTAACATACCGCTCACTCCTTTCAAGAACGTCATAAATCAAAAAACTTGATTTTTCAGGAGAACGTTTTTAAAGTTTAAAAATATAATACAATGTATTAAAATAAATATCAAGCCACTTTTTGAACTTTCTACTTTGCAACAGATTTTTTTAGGTAAATCCTGAAGGTTTTTTCTCCATTTGAAAAATATTTAGTATATTAAAAAAAAAATATTAAACAATACCTTTTCTTCAAAATGCAAAAACAGCACTTTCTGCCCTGTAGAGGGTAAATATTAAGTTTAAAATATGCCTCTTTTACTGGGATACAGTAGATTTTCTGGGCATTACGAAAACATGCACAACTGAAAATTGTCAATTTTTGATTTATGACGTTCTTGAAAGGAGTGCGCGATATGTATTCACGTTTTATCGAAACTTTAAATGACAAAAATATATGGTAGACGTTTTGTAAACGGCGCAAAGTACTTTTTTAATGTTTTTTTCTAGACTCCGTACATGAAACAAAAAAAGTAATTTATAGATCGTTGTAATTTACGGAACATTTTAATATTTACTGGGAAATAAATTTCCCGACAAAATTCTAATGTTCGATCCTCGTGTTTTAGAAGAAACATGCTAATAATATGGCATGCGTCATAATTTCCAAACGAATATGAGTATGAAAATAAAAACAAATAAAAGAAAGACAAAGGTTAAGGTAATCAAATAATTTTATTACACAAAAATATGTTTACAACATTTTGAGTGTGTCCAAATACTTGTTCACAAAATCTGGATTATCTCCAATTACAGGAGTTATTTTCATATTATCTCATCAAAGATGAGATGTCAAAAAATAATATGAAAATAGCTCCTGTAATTGGAGATAATCCAGATTTTGTGAACAAGTATTTGGACACACTCAAAATGTTGTAAATAAATTGTCTGGTCAAATTATAAGCTTAAAATTATAAAAATGAAAATGGTATTTTCTGGCGTATCTCATGTGTGTGATTATAATCCAGGATTCGGATCTCACATACTAATATAAGAGTTTCTGCTTAGTAAAAAGCTTCTTTACATCTCACCAATAGATGTCTCTAGTGAAGTTCTAGTGATTCAAGAACAAGGTTTCTAAATTGGTTCATATATACAGAACTTCCAAGAATTTGAGTAGTGTGGTTGTCAATGATGGGTAGAATTGGTGAATGTTACACGTGTGTAAAGTGATCACTTAAACCAGCCTATGACGGTCGTAAGCCCCGTAAATGCCCAGACTTCCACATTCTTCTTCATCTTTGATGAGATGTCAAAAAATAATACAAAAATATGTTAATTATATTTATAGAGTTATGAGTATATGTATATAATTGAAATTATTTTCTTCTCAATACGTTTTCAATTTATTTGAAAAAAAAAACCTTTTTTATCTTGAAAAGCATTTAAGGTTTTCTGTACCTTCTTTTTGCATTATCAGGCTTTTTTTAAAAATTATAAAATATTCAAGTTGTGTTTTTTGATTCGGCACTCACTTTGTGGAATGACATGTTGATTATTTAAAAAAAATAACACTTATAAAATACCACTTAATAAGATTTATTTCTACACACGATAAGCTTCGAAAACTAACAGATGAAAAGTAAAACTAACGACCAAAAAAAATGTATGTAACTTAATATTTTTAGGTGATATTATAAAAGTATTTATTTAATTAAAAAAAATTAAAGTAGTGTATTATGCATTGTAATGAATTTATGAAGTGTTATTCCTATAAATATGTAATCGTTATGATTTCCAAGTGCTGTGAGATTCATTGAATAATAGCAAAACATGGAATGAAAAACTTGTAATCTTAAGTTTTGTATTAAGCATTTAAAAAAATTATTTATTTAATTACACATAACTGAAATGAATTACTTATTAAAGGTTGGTTTTCTATTTGATAAGTGTTTAATAATGGAGTTTTGACTCGGACACCGGACAAAAATTTGAATGAGATCACGACTGGAAGTAAAACTTAAGGCAATGTTACACAAAACAAGAGTTTTTTCTAGTTTCTTCTTAGAGTAAATCCTTTTTAAAAAATAGTAAAAAAAATCATTATGTAAAAATTTCACAATATTTCATAATAATACTTTAAAAATAATTTATAGAGAGCCATTTAGAAAAATAATACCTCACGGGAGTAAAATATAACCTTCATGTTTGATTGAAGGATTTTTACGAGTACGTATATAAGACGTTTATTTTTGCTTCAAGACAATTATTTACTGTGGTTTAATGCAAATAGTACAATGAATTTAGAAAATGACTAATGAATTTATATTACATACCACAATAAATATAAACCCCTAGCATACTCTACCCTAAGTCGAATGATATACTTTTTACATATGCATTGGTAAATATGGAAATGTGGTACACTTATTCAGAGTTCAGAAAAAATAAATTATGTCGTAAGAATAAACATATTTCAATTGACAAGGCAGTTGAACAAAAGACAAAGGCGTTTGAAGGACATATGGCAAAAAGGGCTTATTGCTTTGTTGTTATTTTGGAGATATAAATGAAAATGTATTCAACTCGGTAAAGCTCAAAGATGGCATGAATAAACTAAGAAAAATATATCTTTGCTTAACAAATTAAATTCATTGCTAAAACATCGCAAAATCACAAATATTTAGTCTCTTTGAACTTTTAACAAAATTAATTTAAAAAGCAACGAACTTTTTGTGTGTTTAAAAAAGCGAAATGGTTTTTTCTCCAGTTATTTTAAAAAATGAATGATGAAAGTAACGAATGTAGTCAAAATTCGATCTCTCAGACAAATGTGTGTCAAAACAATGAATATAGATGTTCGGTGAAATAAGGAAAAAATGCAAGGCAATAAAATAATATCGATAAAATTAAGAAAGGCGTATTGAGAATACGATCTTTCAGATAAATGTGCGGAAAAATGTTTTATGATAGATGCTTGAATGGATTTATAAGAAAAGAATGCAAGGCGAGATAAGCGCTATCAATAAAAAAAAAATATGTTGAGATGGTTTGGGCATGTGAGTCGAATCGAATGATTGAAGAGAGAATGGTAAAATAATTTAAACTGGTCGCCATCTCACGTAATATTACCTTTTCTGTGGCAGCTTTTGTAGATAAACCAAGCGAAATATGTCTATCAGTCAATTTGTCTGAAATGCGCAGCCTTTTTCATTTTTCAGGAGTCATATTGAACATTGATTTTTGGATTGAAACTATGGAATTTAGTATAAATATTATAAATGATCATAGGTGCAAGTAAAGATGATAAAATGAAGATTTCATTAAATCAACCACCCAGAGAAATGTGAAGTTAAAATAGTACGTATAAAAGTTATAAATGATGGAAGCAAAACAACATGAAGAAAGCTTTAAAAAACGTTGACATTGTAACAATTTATCGATGGAAAAAATTGATATATTGAATTATTGTTAAGAAGAATACGGGATGGTTGAAGAAAAAACAATTTAACTCTTTATTTTTATTGAAAACTTTTGTTAGCATTACTGGTCCAGATAAGGTTTTTTTTATCTTACACATGTGTGTATGTACACAATAATGATTACATAATGTGTGTGTGTTTGTGTATTTGAGTGTAATGATATAAGTTATGGAGCAACGCGTATACTAGTTTGTATATGCATTATCTAAGAGTGGCTGTATATTTGGCTTCGCTCCGGCGAGCCTTCTTTTGTTTCCGTTTGAATTCGGAAAGTCGACGTCCCAGTTCACGTCAGGCTGGTTGGAGTTTTCCCCGCTAGGGGCGCACAAGGCGCCGGGACGCGCGCATCTCACCCAGTGTCAGCCTGGCCGTTTCAAAGAGAGGACGCTTTCGCGCAGCGTTATTGTCTAGGCTGAGTGAAACCCCTCGAAATACGCGACGCACAGCGAGATAAATAGCGAAATCACACGGAGAACAACAATTAGAGCCAAACACGCGAATCGAGATATTAGATTTTGTAACTGAACACGACTTGGGAGGTTCACACCGCTTTTGGAGGTAGCTGATTAGACCCGGAACTTGCTTAGCCCCCGGATAAACCTCACGGTTTCCTTTGTACTGCGTAGAGTTTTGGTGTAAAGTTGTGTTTCCTTTCGTTCTCCACGAGATTGTCAACAGTATTCCCAAAGACACTCGTCGCTTCATATTGTGTTATTGTGTCACAGAGTTCACGAACCGTAAGTTTTGTTTTTGTTCAATTTTCATCCCCCCATTTTCTGTGGAATTGTGTCAATATTGCCAATATTATTGCATGTTTTGAATTAAGATGAATACAGGAGTATTTAGATCGATGGCTGCACACGCTGTTTACATGTTTACAACATTTAGGAAAGGGGGTCGAAGGACGCCTGACACACTAAGTGGAAACACACAGATAATGAAAGAAACGTCACAACTTTCTAAACGATCAGTATAAATTTCAATTATAAGTTCTAAGTTAGGGTATCAAATAACTGTATTCATATATATTTCATAGGCTTTAAGCCCACAATTGAGTCCTGATCATTGTCTAGATTTAAGCGAAGTATTTAGAATGTCGCCATTCAGTCTAGTCGCTCCAGACTAGATGGAGGTAAGCTATTGGATTGACGTATATGATATTAAGCTTTTATCAATATTAAATACAGTCTTTACAAAGTCATATCACTTCTCATGTTTATGAAATCAAATGCTTTGAGACTAGATGGAGGTAAGCTATTGGATTGACGTATATGATATTAAGCTTTTATCAATATTAAATACAGTCTTTACAAAGTCATATCACTTCTCATGTTTATGAAATCAAATGCTTTGAGGACTAAATTTTATAGGAACTACCTATTTAAAAAAAAATTAATTTTTCAAAAAATTATTTATAAGATAAAGATTTAGGAGGAAATTTTTCATGACGAAATTCCACTGTAATTCTTCAATCCTCAACTATTGTTTGCAAAAAAAGTAGTTAATTTATTCAATATGCAATTACTGTTTTCATCCATTATGACTTTTGATTGAATGTTTATTGAATGTTGTTTTTCCCTCTTATCCGCACCCAATGGTGTATAGGAGACTGCATCATATAGGAGTAGTTTTATCTCGATGGTTAAATATATTAAGGTAAAATGATCAACCTTGCGTTTCAGGTACCAGTCCTAGGAAATATTAAATAAATATTAGAGTGAAAAAAATACTATATAAATAAAAAAAATATTGTGGCTCAAAGTATTTACCACTTTACAATAGAGATGAACTTTATAAAATCAAAGAATTAAGGAGTATAAAGGATTGAGGCAAATGGCGAATCAACAAACTTTGCGATAAAAAAACGAGAAATTAATCAAATTTATTCAAAGGTTTGAAATAATTATTCTGTAACTAGATATTTTACCCAAAGTTTGAATTAACTTTAACGTGGGGATTGAAAGTAAAAGGTAAACGGTTTTCCCTGACAGCTAAGGGATGAGGGGTGACCAACCTTTTGTGATAAAGGAAAATGGACAAGAAAAACTATTATCGTTCTTGTTGATGTCTTATTGAAAAGAAAATGTTGAAAGGATTTCAACACCGAAAGAAACATTAAAATAACATTCAAAGGCCTTCGCATAAGTGCTTTTTAACATTTACTCTGAAAAGATTAGCAGTTTTCAGATTGAAAGGTTCTTTTTTACTATTTATTAAATTGATATATTGTGTTAAAAAGGGAAACCTCATTTCAAATCTCAAAAATTATGTAATTTTTTTGGAGTAAATATCTCTATTAGATTTCATGGAATTATATTGACACTATTATAATTTTAGTAATAAATAAAATAACGCATAGATAATATTGTTCTGTAGGATATATCGTTTTTTAATTTTAGATTTTTTTCAATTTAATAATTAAAGCAACACGAAAATAAAACGTATTTTTAATGTTTTTTATTTAAAGAAGGTATCACAAGAGTAGGTAAAACTATACAGCTGAGACGAATATTTTATATTGTTTTACATTTTAGTCTTGTAATATTTTAATATACTTTAAATTTTTTTTAATATTATTAAAGTTTACTATTTTGTGCATAAAGCATCACTCACATTTATACCACAAGACGTTGCTTTACGAAAAACGTAGAAAATCATACTCACAAAAAAAAACAAAATACTTGATTCCATATCCGAATTTTATCAATATTATTATGAAAAATTCAGCAAAATAAGTGAGCTTTGAATTTTTGGGAAATATTTGCACTTTAAAAAAAGTGGTGTCAATAAATAAATTCCATTACTAATTTCACTGTGGATTGTTTCTAATTTATCATGATTTTTTTGGAATATATTAGAAACTGGATGTTGAATGATTCTAGTGTATCTGAAATTGAAAGGTTTTTTCAGGCTTTCTTTTCTAAATAACCAAAATGAATATCTAAAGAAATATATATGAAAACTAATCTCACCTTTGTCTGATTGGAAAAAGGTTAAAAAAATACTCAAACTTTTATGAAAACGATGTATGTCTTATTTAAGACACTTATACCTGTACCATGTCACTCACTTCTTTCAATAACGTCATGTATAGAAAAATCGTCAATTTTAAATTGTGCATGTTTTCGAAATGCCAAAAAATGTACTATATCCCAGCAAAAGCGGCATATTTTTAACTTAATATTTACCCGCTACAGGGCAGAAAGTGTTGTTTTTTTTTACATTTTGAAGAAAAGGTATTGTTTAATATATTTCTTAAATAAACTAAAAAAATCTAATGGAGAACATTCATATTTTACCTAAAAAGATCTGTTGCACAGTAAAAAGTTCAAGAAGTGGCTTAATATTTATTTTTGATACATTTTATTATATTGTTAAACTTTAAAAACGATCTCCTGAAAAATCAAGTTTATTTATACATGAAATTGTTGAAAGGAGTGAGTGATTTGTGATGAATTAATCATGTTTTTTTTTAAGAAGGAGTCAACAAAAAAAAACATTTATTTTTATTATATATGGAGTGGTTCCATTAATGTGTTTGGAAACTACTTATATGTATTACCATTTAACATTTTTAACAACAGATTTGTAAATTTTGAAACTAATAGCAATAATAAATTATACTGCGCTTTAAATTTGTACTCTCATGCAGATAAATCACTTGGTAGGTACTTCTTTTAAGGAGTTTACACGTTATTTCAACATTTTTAATCATAATTTATAACGCTATATATAACAGTTAACATATATGTACTTAAAAAAACAAACAATTGAATGATAAGTTGGTGTAATATTCAAATGGACAAAAATATGTATTTACCGTAAAATTAATGTTTTGTTTGCGTGTTTCTTTTAATTACTATAAAAAAAAACTTCCTACGTCCGCCTCCGTGGTGTAACGGTCAGCGTGTTGGAGGTCCCGGGTTTGATTCCCAGGGAGAGGGGAAGATGTAAAATAAATATTAGTGATGCTTTCACTCTAATATTGATTCAATATTTTCTGGACTGGTACCTGAAGCGGATGGCTGATCACATTTCCTTCAAGTGTTAACGATCAAGATAACACTATGTTTATATGATGCAATATCCTATGCACCATCGGGTGCGGATGAGGGTTTAAAAAAAGAAAACCTTCCTAATATCATAATTGATGTCATGTGGGCGTATAAAATCCTAGACACTAAACAACATAATATATTTATTTCGATTATTGATTCAAGAGCTTCTAAGTTAATAATTAGATTGAAACAAAGCTAAAATAAACACGTATTCCAAACCTCATTATTTGTTATTTCTTAGAACAGGTCTTCAAAGTTTAATTTTCTACTGGAAATTAATGATTAAACACGGGTTTACTAAACCATACTCGACTGCAATCAGTGTTCAACGCGCAGTGATACTAATTTTCAGAATTTCTAAATTCAGTCACATCACTTAATACTTCACAAACTATACTAAATACATTTTTGGGAACACGTATAAACTCTGTCTACTCTTCAATACATAATATCGCTCACTCCTTTCAAGAACGTCATAAATCAAAAATCGACAATTTTCAGTAGTGCATGTTTTCGAAATGCCCAGAAAATATACTATATCCCAGCAAAAGCGGCATATTTTTAACTGAATATTTACCCGCTACAGGGCAGAAAGTGTTGTTTTTGCATTTTGAAGAAAAGGTATTGTTCAATTATTTTTTGAAATATACGAAATTTTTTTCAAATGGAGAAAAAACCTTCAGGTTTTACCTAAAAAGATCTGTTGCATAGTAAAACGTTTAATAAGTGGCTTGATATTTATTTTTAATACACTGTATTATATTTTAAAACTTTAAAAATGTTCTCCTGAAAAATCAAGTTTTTTGATTTAAGACGTTCTTGAAAGGAGTGAGCGATATGTCTCCAGAGCATCTAAAAGAACTGTGCATTCCAGACGAATTGGTTGGTAGACGTCTCGCTTTTCCATCAGGCACAAAAACTGACATGGGTAATGTGATTTCACTGGCTACTAAATTTGAGGAACGTGCCTTTGCTGTTGCAGAGCCGATGGCATATAATTCTAAGAGATGATGTAGTTGGTAATAAAAGCAGAAAAAGACTAGAAAACTTGGCATGATCAAATATTTCAAATAGCCTTGTAAGGATTTGTAATATTTGAATATGTATCAGAAGATGTTATCATGTGGAAGAGGCAAAGATTGTGTGCTAAGACAGATTGGTGTGGCGTTCTATTCCGTCTGCCTACCCCTGCGGTCAAACGACGTGATGGTTAGTTAGTTAGTATATTTTTATGCGATGTAGCTTCTTTTTCTATTTGTTACGAGTACATATTCATCCGCGAATAAAAGAATCGTTAAAACGCTGAAAATTTTACGAACGTTTTAAAACGAGAAATAAGAATAATAATATAAGAAACATACATTTAAAAAGAGGATCTGCCTGTTTCGCTTGGCTTTCGAAATAGTATATGATTTTCGGAAAAATTAAGCTGATTTATGCTCCATTTTTTTGGGATTCTTTTTACTTGACCAGAACAAAGTAATGTATATTAAACTATATTATTAGATTAAAACCAATATTTTTAGCTTTTCCACATTATTTTTATTTGACCAGCGACCAGGTTTCGTGGTTACCGACATCATCAGACTGGTGGGAGGCTATACATATTATTATGTTATATATAAAACAAGGCAGGAGTTGATAACCATGATTTCATATAATTTTGTGGAGAAATTAATTTAATTTGAAATTAATTTAATTAATTTAATTTCTCAACAAAATTATATCAAATCATGATTATCAACTCCTGCCTTGTTTTATATATAACATAACAATTTGTATAGCCTCCCACCAGTCTGATGATGTCGGTAACGACGAAACCCGGTCGCTGGTCAAATAAAAATAAAGTAGAAAAGCTAAAAATATTGTTTTTAATTTAATAATATATTAAAATGCAATTCCATCACGAAGTGTCAGTGGATAATATAAATATATTAAACTTTATAAAATTGAACAACTTTGTTTTAACCACTTTTTTATTGGTACACTTTATCTAACCGGTTTCGACAAGAACCTTGTCATCATCAGGGTTTATGTACTGAATTCTAAAACAATGAAATACTCATAATAAATTAAAAATAAAAAAACCCTTCCCTTACCAAAAACTTCCTCGCACTCCGTACACCATATGAAAATATGATTAAAAAAATCCTAAATGTTGGTTTTATTGTGCATTGCGTAGCGAATACGTTAACTCCAATATGGTGTACGGAGTGCGTGGAAGTTTTGGTAAGGGAAGGGTAATTAATTATGAGTATTTCATTGTTTTAGAATTAAGTACATAAACCCTGAGGATGACAAGGTTCTTGTCGAAACCGGTTGGATAAAGCGTACCAATAAAAAAGTGGTCAAAATAAAGTTGTTTAATTTTATAAAGTAGGTATATAAAATGTGCCAAAAAGTATCTGCGAAAAACATTCCAGAATAATAAATATTAGGTTATGCCCTTTAAAATGAATATTTTACTCCTCCTTAATTAGTGCCTTCTGCCTTGCCAGTTCTGAGGATCGGATTTCACGACTTTCAAATTCTCAAGGGTTTTATTTTAATTTATATTTATAATATTTACATAATAAAATATCAGATTACTTAAAATCGGTGACTGCGATAAAAAAATAAATTGGCCAAACTGCGAGAAGTCTAAAAATTAGAATAAGATAACATCGCCGTGGACTAACAAGTAATTATTTTTCGGCATTTGCACATCATATCATGGAAACTAACCACTCATTTGACTCTCATTCAGTTAAATTATTACACTCTGTTACAAATAAAGGTCCTAAATAACGTTAATTAAGAATAAACTGTTTCCAAATACGTATCATTATTATCAATGTTTCCTTTTACAAAAAAATCTTGTTCCTTAACCTCCCCTCCCTTCTCTATATTTATTAACCTATATATATTTATCGTTCACTCCTTTCAAGAACGTCATATATAAAAAAAAAGTTGATTTTTCAGGAGAACGTTTTTAGAGTTTAAAAATAAAACACAATATATTAAAGATAAATATCAAGCCACTTTTTGAACTTTTTACTGTGCAACAGATCTTTTTAGGTAAAACCTGAATGTTTTTTCTCCATTTGAAATATATTTAGTTTATTTAAAAAAATAATTGAACAATACCTTTTCTTCAAAATGCAAAAACAACACTTTCTGCCCTATAACGGGTAAATATTAAGTTAAAAATATGCCTCTTTTGCTGGGATATGATACATTTTCTGGGCATTCTGAAAACATGCACAACTGAAAATTGTCGATTGTTGATTTATGACGTTCTTGAAAGGAGTGAGCGATATATATACCCATAAATATATTTTTTGTTCGTTAGTTTTACTTTTTACCCGAAAATGAAAACATCTGTAAGTTTTCGAAACTAGTCGTATATATAAATAAAACTTATTAAGGTGGTATATTCAAGTGCTTAATTTTTAAAAAAATCTTGAAAATAGACATTTCATATTCATTATTTAATGCTACATAAGTTTACGTCGTACCAACGTAAAGATAGGAAATAATTTTTCATTTTTATCTACACAATTAACATCGATCGATTCAAAATGTATCTATGAAGGATGTCAACAAATTTGTTCAATCAATCTTCCTTAGGTTTAGTTGGTCGACCTTGTGTATGAGTATTCGAAAAAAAAACATAGCCATTTAGGCATTTAGCCGAAATACTGAAATTCATATTCCATATTTATAAACATACTCTTAATAAAACGTTTAAATCACATAACATTTATCTTTATACTGTATTTCGTATTTTACTATGCAATATTTTACCCTAAAATTGTTATCTACATTACTAAAAATGTAAACATTTGTTTGTTCAAAATCATGAATCTTTTAAAGAAATTCATTGATTGCTTTGAAATTTTGACAAAATGTTGAATTGAAATACACAATTGCTCCGCATAACTGTAACAGATGCTTTTACCCGTGACAGGTTTATTTTATGCATGTAAAATAACTTTGTAGACTGCAATGGCAGGGCCATCTGTTAAATGTAACAGGAACTCATGCAATATTTAACATTGCTCATGGCAGATAGCTCGCTTCTTGACTTTAGTAACTTTCTATATTTTTTATTGTATTATTCATACATTATAAATACTTTCATTGCTTTACAAGCATTGTGAAATGAACAAATTCAAAAGTGTGGTATCTATTTTTTTATTCCATTTAATCAAATCGGGCCACGGCAATGCGTGGCCTGATACAGCTGGTAAGTGATGAAACAAAAATTTATTAAACTTTATAAAATAAATCTTAAACTTTGCGTTAACTACTATTAATTTTAAGTACTTTTTTTCAACCGGTTTCGACAAGCACCTTGTCATCATGGATTTGTACATATCCATCCCTTAAAATGGCAAGGTGCTTATCGTAACTGATTGTAATTTGTTTTCCAATAAATGAAAGTGATTTGAAACAAAGTTTGAGTTAAATCTTATAATGTTTATAAAATGTGCCACAAATAATAAAATAAAGGTAATTTTACCCACAACGAAGGTTATCAAACCATCAAGTCCCAAGAATTAACAATAAATATGGGAGTCGAACACTGCAATATATCGTTCCAAACATTTTTATTTTGTTGCCGACAGAGGTTAGAGGTAAAAATAAAATATGGAACAAAGGCAAAATAAAGGAATGGGTAATTGATCAAGAGTTATTTAAATGAAAATTGTAAAAAAGTTTATACTCTTTATTTTTCTCTCTTTTTTGTGTGTATTATTATAACCTATTGGTTGAAATTGGATAAAAACCATAAAAATACATGTAAAACAAACTCCAGCGACAAGACACCCTCCAAGGTGGCTTGGAGGGTGTCTGCAATTTTAAAATTTTTTTAAAATATGTTTATAATTATTCTTTAAATAAATGTATGATATTTACGTAAGTAATTTATAAAAAATTAGAAATTTATAAAATAGAGTGGAAAAAGTTCATTATTTTTTATTTGTCTTTCTATGCATCAGCGGCATCGATATGCACATTGATTTTAATATATGCGAATGATCCAAAGGAAAACGAGACAATACAAGTCGTAAATGACAAGTGAAGGTAATTTATTCGAAGTTTTACAACTATGGAGGTTTCAAACAATGTTTTAGTTGCGTTAGAACAATACAACAAATGTACAAACCACTGCCGAAACTAACGTTAGGATGTGTGGTACTGCCGAACTTCACTTGGGATCTCGATATTTCCGGTCCAGAGGTTACGGGAAGAGCAATATATGAGATGTATACATATGCGCACATATAATAACACACGAGTCATACACGATGGCACGCAACTCTTGAGTTGATCGGGCCTCGAAATTGAAAATTCAATGAAAATACTTGTTCACAAATCTGGATTATCTCCAATTATAGGAGTTATTTTTCATATTATTTTTGGACATCTCAACAAAGATGAAGAAGAATATGGAAGTCTGGGCATTTACAATAAAAAAGCTTCTTCATCTCACCAATAGATGTCTCTAGTGAAATTAAAGTGATTCAAGTACAATGTTTCGAAATCGATCATATATATAGAACTTCCAAGAATTTGAGTAGTGTGTTTGTCAATCATTAGGTAGAAGATCACTTTAACCAGCCTATGACGGCCGTAAGCCCCGTAAGTGCCCAAACTTCCATATTCTTCTTCATCTATGTTGAGATGTCAAAAAATAATAAGAACCAAAGAGATAATAATAATAACGGTTTTAAGGATATGTATATATTTTAAAGAATCTCATGAAATTTCGTGGTTTTTAAATAGTTTGAAATGTACCGATATCTTTTTAATCTATAAAAATGACTCTCTAGTCGTTTTGAGATTAATTACATCAATTTCATTTAACAATATCGATCCAGTGATGATTAAAAAAAATCTTATTCAAATATTCGTAATATTTGAAGCACTTGAATCGTGATTATACACTTGATGACTTACTTAAACAATTACTTTTTTTAAATGACTTTTTATGCTTTTATTTTTCAAATTGTTGAATTTATTATTATTATATGTCCGCCTCGGCAGTGTAATGGTCAGCACGCTCGGCTACCGTTCTGGAGGTCCCGGGTTCGATTCCCAGGGGGGTAAAATAAATATAAGTGATTTTTTCACTGTAATATTTATTCAATATTACCCTGGACTTGTACCTGAAGCGGAGGGCTGATCACCTTTCCTTCATGTGTAAACGATCAAGATAACACTGCGTTTATATGAAGCAGTGCCCTATGCACCATTAGGGTGCGGATAAGGGTATTATTTTTTTATTTCTATTATTATTATTTATAACGAATCTAAAATAACGACCGGTTTCTATGGTAACAATCTCTTCGATGAATATGCTGCAAAACGAAGTTTGAATGGTAAAATAAGGAAAGAATGCAAAGATGAAAAAATGAAAAAAGGCGTGTTAAGATGAAGCATGTGAATCGAATGAGTGAAGAAAGAACAGTTAAAAAATAATGATGCAAATATGGTTGTTAATAGAAGCAGAAGAGGACCAAGGAAAAATTGCCATGATCAATAAAAATTAAAACATTTGAAAGAGGTCACATCAGGAGTATAACCGGCGGGTATGTATGTGGAGATGCATGATTGTGAAAGAGGTGAAGATTGTTTGCAAAGATAGATTGGTTGTATTCTCTCTGCCTTTCCCTGCAGAGAAGCGGCGTGGTGGTTAGAGACTTATTATATTTATATTTTGATAATATGGATCGACGAACCGTTTCAAAATGCTAGTCATTATAAATTGAAGTCCGGAAGTAAAGGTAATTTCATCTACAAGATAGTTATCTCCACTGAAACAGCTTTTATAATTTCACCCCTCTGCTCGTAAAAAGAGTGGGATACACGTTATCGCCGGGGCAGACGCCAGGCAGGGTCGTTTTCCGTGTGATGACAGGAAAAACCCATTATATTTATCATGTAAGGAGAGTACACTAACTCACAGATGGTTTATTTTCATAATTTTTCGTGAACAGACTTTTAGTCAGAGTTTTTAGGCTCGATCGCACTCTGCTAAAACTCGATCCGAATGTTAAGAATTGATTTGACTGGTTGAAATTAGATCCGAGTTTCTAAAAATTCGATCGCATTCTGCTAAAATTAGATCCGTGTTTTTTGAGGCTCGATCGCGCTTTGTTAAAACTGAAGATCCGAGTTTTTAGGCTCGATCGCACTCTGCTAAAACTTGATCCGAATTTTTATGTTCGATCGTATTCTGTTAAAATAAGATCCGAGTAAAAACTCGGAAAGCCAAAAAAAGCCGAAAAAGGCTCGATCGCACTCTGCTAAAGCTCGATTCGAGTTATTAGGTTCGATCGCAATATGCTGAGATTCGAACTGTAGTTTTTAGGCCCGATCGTACTTTGCTTAAACTTGATCCTTAATTTTAATAACGGATTGCTTACGGCAAAAATATCCTTGTTTAACAAAGATGTGAAATTTAAAATAAAAAAAGGATAATTTTTTCTTTCAAAATTTAAATAATACATAAACCACGTACGACAAACGCTCACACTCGTAAGTATATTTATTTATTTAAACGTCTTGTAGATAATAAATGTACATTATGAGGCTTACTGCTTAGTTGCTTAGAAGCAATATCTTCCAACCGAAAATTACACAAGTGATACTGTTTGAAGTTTTGCATCTTATACAGCCGTTTGAAATTAGAGAGCATATAGTGATTGGGCGTAAGCAACAACAAAAAAACATACATTACAATTAATTGCTATACTGATGAAATAATAATTACATCATTATATATTAAATGTAAACAAGATGCAATGTTAACAATGTAAATAAGGATGGCAAAAGAAGCAGTAACAGATAACGAGTTAAGGGTGGAGAGGTAGAGGAAAATGAGGAAGAAAAATAAGTTCCAATGATGCACACAATATATATATATATATATATATATATATATATATATATATATATATATATATATATATATATATATATATATATATATATATATATATACATATATATATAAATATATATATATATATATATATATATATATATATATATATATATATATATATATATATATATATATATATATATATATATATATATATATATATATATATATATATATATATATATATATATATATATATATATATATATATATATATATATATATATATAAATAAATATATATTTAAATATAAATATATTTATATTTATACAAATATATATTCTTAGCAAAAAAAAATTATGAGATAAAATTAGACAGTTTTTTTCTCCAGAAAACACTTAACCAAGAGATTTAATCAAAAACTGTATCAACCATACGGTCCGAGCTAAAGTTTGCTGTCCAAGAGTTATGGGATATTCTGTAAATAGCGTTACAGTTAGTTTCATATCCCTGTTTCTAATTATTGCTAAGGGAATAGACAAAACTCTAGTGTAAAGTTTAGTCATAATACTTTGTGTAAATTCTGGTGGTTGCTTTTATTAATTTAAAACATTGTTGGAGATACAGCAAGATGATCTATCTCGATAACAGTTCATTTTACAGGAATACAATCAAATGCGAATATTTTATATCACTTCTTAAAATTGTGTCAATATGTTAAAACTTTTGACTAACTAGCCAAGTAACCATCACCGCTTTCCCGTGGGGGTATGCAGAGAGAATATAATGCCACACCACCATATCTTTGCAAACAATCTTATGGAAGTATGTGGAAGAGGGAACTCTTCCAAATACATGCATCTCCTTCATACATACTCGCTGATTATTCCAACTCCTGACTTTAACATTTTCAAGTATTTGAAGTACTTGATAATCTTCAAGTACCTACGTTCACCTCATAAATTTGCTTTACCGTTCTTTACTCACTCATTTGTTCCACATGTCCAAACCATCTCAACTCGCCCTTCTTAAATTTTTAGCCTTGCATTTTTTCCACATTTCACCATTTTAAATCTTTCATACATCGTTTGGCCTCAGGTTCGTCTGAGAGATGGCATTACAACTACATCCTAACTTTCATCTTTCTTTTGGCAACTCCACGCTTCGCTTCTGTATATCAGAGTTGGTACTTGTACTCCATTTTAACGATGATTATTTAACTTAAACAAAAGTGGATTTAGGATTAATACCTAATCATATTCAATCTCAATAATTCATATATATTTGAATCCGAAAACAAATTGGACCTCGATAAAAATATTGGTTGAGACCACCTAATAATTTAAAGGATTTTTTTAAAAGATTAAAATATAACGTTACTCTGTACACAATAAAGATAAACAGCGTTATTTTTTCCGACACGATTATATTTTGACCAAAGAGAATGATAAAAAGAATACTTATTAGGGAAATAAACCGACTTTGTAATTTCATCTCAATTTAAAACAAAAGCTAATGATATTTCTTGCCTCGTTTTTTTTTGTTTAATTCATTAAACGAAGAACCCTGATAAATAATTTACGTTACTTAAATTACGTTTATAAAACATCCGCATATTTTTTTTCTCTTTTAATAAAATATTTGTCTCTGAATAATAACTCACTAAATTAAAACAAATAATTACATACTTGTTTTGATGTAAGCTTCATTAATTATTTCTTTGAAATGCCGTTCGTGTTGATGAATATTTTATGTT